>NW_027620624.1:0-27500 GCF_964198595.1 Lampetra fluviatilis | reverse complement strand
AGCACTCTCATCAACATCCCGGTAAAGGCTCCACCTCCGATTTAACACGATGGGCTACGTACGGCGTGAAAGAACTTCAGCGTACCTACGTACATGCATACATACGTACGTACATACGTTCGTACGTACGTACATGCATACATACCTACGTACATGCATACATACCTTACGTACATGCATACATACCTACGTACATGCATACATACCTTACGTACATGCATACATACCTACGTACATGCATACATACCTACGTACATGCATACATACCTACGCACATGCATACATACGTACATGCATACATACGTACATGCATACATACCTACGTACATGCATACATACGTACGTACATGCATACATACGTACGTACATGCATACATACGTACGTACATGCATACATACCTACGTACATGCATACATACCTACGTACATGCATACATACCTACGTACATGCATACATACGTACGTACATGCATACATACCTACGTACATGCATACATACCTACGTACATGCATACATACGTACGTACATGCATACATACCTACGTACATGCATACATACCTACGTACATGCATACATACCTACGTACATGCATACATACCTACGTACATGCATACATACGTACGTACATGCATACATACCTACGTACATGCATACATACGTACGTACATGCATACATACGTACGTACATGCATACGTACGTACATACATACGTACGTACATGCATACATACCTACGTACATGCATACATACGTACGTACATGCATACATACCTACGTACATGCATACATACCTACGTACATGCATACATACGTACGTACATGCATACATACCTACGTACATGCATACATACCTGCGTACATGCATACATACCTACGTACATGCATACATACGTACGTACATGCACACATACATACGTACATGCGTACATACGTACGTACATGCATACATACCTACGCACATGCATACATACCTACGTACATGCATACATACCTACGTACATGCATACATACATACGTACATGCATACATACGTACATGCATACATACGTACATGCATACATACCTACGTACATGCATACATACGTACGTACATGCACACATACATACGTACATGCATACATACGTACGTACATGCATACATACCTACGTACATGCATACATACCTACGTACATGCATACATACCTACGTACATGCATACATACGTACGTACATGCATACATACCTACGTACATGCATACATACGTACGTACATGCATACATACGTACGTACATGCATACATACGTACGTACATGCATACATACCTTACGTACATGCATACATACCTTACGTACATGCATACATACGTACGTACATGCATACATACCTTACGTACATGCATACATACCTACATACATGCATACGTACGTACATGCATACATACCTTACGTACATGCATACATACCTACGTACATGCATACATACCTACGTACATGCATACATACGTACGTACATGCATACATACCTACATACATGCATACATACGTACGTACATGCATACATACGTACGTACATGCATACATACCTACGTACATGCATACATACGTACGTACATGCATACATACGTACGTACATGCATACATACCTACGTACATGCATACATACCTACGTACATGCATACATACCTACGTACATGCATACATACCTACGTACATGCATACATACGTACGTACATGCATACATACGTACGTACATGCATACATACCTACGTACATGCATACATACCTACGTACATGCATACATACCTACGTACATGCATACATACCTACGTACGTACATTCGTACGTACATACATACGTACGAACATGCACGGGACATTTGTATGTGCGTGTATGAGCCGCCGCGATCGCTCTTGAGACTAGTGTGGTGGTGGTTGTGGTGGTGGTTGTGGTGGTGGTTGTCGTGGTTGTGGTGGTGGTGGTTGTTGATGTGGTGGTGGTTGTGGCTGTGGCGGTGGTGGTGGTGGTGGTGGTGGTTGTGGTGGTGGTTGTGGTGGTGGTGGTTGTGGTGGTGGTGGTTGTGGTGGTGGTGGTTGTGGTTGTGGTGGTGGTTGTGGCTGTGGTGGTGGTGGTGGTGGTGGTGGTTGTGGTTGTGGTGGTGGTTGTGGTCGTTGTGGTGGTTGTGGTGGTGGTTGCGGTAGTGGCGGTGGTGGCTGTGGTGGCGGTGATGGCGGTGGTGGTTGTGGTGGTTGTGGTGGTGGTTGCGGTGGTTGTGATGGCGGCTGTGGTGGTGGTGGTTGTGGCTGTGGTGGTTGTGGTGGTTGTGATGGTGGTTGATGTGGTTGTGGTGGTTGTGGGGGGCTCTTAGGGGGGCTCGCTGGACCGGTGCCGCCACGTGGAGCGTCCCTCGCGACCCCCTCACCGCATCCGCCTCAGCACGGTGCCGCACGTTCTCAAGCGCATCGGCATGGAGGTACGTGCGTGTGTGTGTACGTGTGTGTACGTGTGTGTACGTGTGTGTACGTGTGTGTGTGTGTGTGTGTGCGTGTGTGTGCGTGTGTGTGTACGTGTGTGTACGTGTGTGTGCGTGTGTGTGCGTGTGTGTGCGTGTGTGTGTGTGCGTGTGTGTGCGTGTGTGTGTACGTGTGTGTGTGTGTGCGTGTGTGTGCGTGTGTGTGTACATGTGTGTGCGTGTGTGTGTGTGTGTGTACGTGTGTGTGTGTGCGTGTGTGTGCGTGTGTGTGTACGTGTGTGTGTGTGTGCGTGTGTACGTGTGTGTGCGTGTGTGTGCGTGTGTGTGTGTGCGTGTCTGTGTGTCTGTACGTGTGTGTGCTGCGTGTGTGCTGCGTGTGTGTGCGTGTGTGTGTCTGCGTGTGTGTGTGTCTGCGTGCGTGTGTGTCTGTGCCTGTGTGTGTGTGCGTGTGTGTGTGTCTGTACGTGTGTGTGTGTGTGTGTACGTGCGTGTGTATGTATGCAGCCGTGCTGAATCGGGCTGAAGGCAAAAAAAACAGTTTTTGTAAAGAAGTGAGTTTCATGAGTGACTGTTTGAGTAGGTGGAGTGACTGATTGAGTAGGTAACCATTTGTCTCGTAGCTCAGCCCCTGAAACACCGACATTTAGTAGCGTTGGCACGACGCTCACTGGCCCCGCACCCCCCTCCCCCACGCACCCTCCCTCCCGTTCCTGCTCCCGGCGTTCCGCAGGAGCACACGGACACGCTCATGAGCAACGGCTTCGAGGAGCTGGACATGCTCAAGCTGCTGGACGCCGACGACCTCACCAAGATGCGCATCCTGGACCCCGAGCACCGAGCCTGCCTTCTCACCGCCGCTCAGCTGCTGCAAGAGTGCGAAGGTCAGTCGGGGAGGGAAGGAGCGGTGGTGGTGGTGGTGGTGGTGGGTTGGGTGGGGGGGGCGGGTACGGGTACAGGTACCCGTTTGCGACCCTGGTGCGGCGGGTACGGGTAAGGAATCAAAACCCGTTTGCGACCTCTGGGAGGCGGGCGTTGTGGGTGGGGAGGACCGTGTGGGGGGTGGGGGGGTGGTGTGGAGTGGCGTTGTGGGTGGGGAGGTCCGTGGAGGTGCAGTGGGGCGTACTGGTGGGTGGTGGGGAGTGGCGTTGTGGGTGGGGAGTTCCTGTGCGGGGGTAGTGGGGAGAGCGGGCATTGTGGATTGGGAGGTCCGTGAGGCCACAGTAATGGGGTCTTGGAGGGTGGTGAGTTCCTTGAACTCAGGATCTCAGCGACTCTGGCCTCTGATCCACCTGTCCTCTCTTTCTACCCGCATCGTTCCTACACAAGAGCCCGTTTGCCCGAGTGTGGCACAGACATCTTTTTAATAAAAAAAAAATACAAAGAAGTTCTTTTTCGATTTAAAGCTTTCGTGACTGCAGGGATTCATCTTCTTGGTTCTTTCGGTAAAGTCATCACGTAGAAGGGAAGTAATAAAATAATAAAAATACAACACAATTAAATAATTCTCAAAACATAATAAAATAATTCTCACAACATAATAAATAATTCTCACAACATAATAAAATAATTCTCAAGTACTTGATACAGCTATCGTGCTGTGACGATTCCACCTGAAGATGGAAGCTTGCGTTGCCTCCGAAACGTCGTGAGAATTGTATTTTATTTTGTTTTATTTTTATTATTTTATTACTTCCCTTCTACGTGACTTTACCGAAAGAACCAAGAAAAACAAAGTTCTTCTCCCCATTCTCTCCGCAGATTCCTCCTACAACGACATCGTCTCCAGAAACGGAAGCGCCAGACCGTCCCGCGACTCGTCACCCGCCCCTCCCCTTCCCGCTCAAGCCCCTCCCCTTCCCGCTCAAGCCCCGCCCCTTCCCGCTCAAGCCCCGCCCCTCGTAGCTCAAGCCCCGCCCACCCGCTCGCAAGCGACGCCCCTTCTCACCCTCGCCGCCCAAGCCGCGGCACTTCCCGTTCAGGCCCCTCCCCTTCCGGCTCAAGCCACGCCCTTTCCTGCCCAGGCCCCGCCCCCGGGCGGCTGGGGCCCACCCAGGGCCAGGCCCGTGCACGGAGCGTCGCTCCCGGACTTCCTGGAGGACGAGGCGCGCCACTGGGAGAAGCTCTCGCAGAGGAAGCAGCACCGCGAAGTGGCGACATCTTGGGGGCTCGTCCGGGACAACGCCGGCAACCGCAGCTACCCCGACGGCTTGAGCCTCGGCGGTGCCGCTGGCGCCGGCGGCGGCGGTGGCTATTATCCTCCCGCTCATTCTTCCCCGGCTCTGGTGCCGGAACCAGCCGTGAATTTCGCCGTCCAACGGGAAGCGAGGCTTGTGGAGCTTATCCCGAAGAAGCAGCAGCAGCAGCGGCAGCAGCGGCCGCTGTCGGGAAATCTCTCCGAAGAGGACGGAAGGAGGGAACTGCTTTGCCAGAGCCGCAGAGGGGGATACGGGATCCCGGGAAACAGGGAGCCCATTCGAATCTCCGGAGGCTTTCCGGATTACCCCCCGGGCCAGATCCCCTACCCCGGCGCCGAGGGACACGGCAGAGTTCCTCCGGGAACGCCGGAAGACTGCGGAAGGAGGGAACAACAACCTCCGCCCCGAGGGGGCTACGCGAACCCGGCGAACAGGGAGCCGGCGAGATTGACCGCGGCGGTTCCGGACTACCCTCCCGGCCGAGTCCCGGATGCACACGGAGCACCTCGGACCGCCGGCAAAACCGGGACGACGCCGGGGGACGACGACGACGGAAGGAGGCAACGACTCCCGCCCCCCGCCGCTGATCGCCGCGGTTACGGAAAACCGCCGGGCACCGCCCACGCGGACGGGCACGGGGCGGCCTGGGCCGCCGGCGGACCGGCGGGAATGCCGGAGGGCCGGGGCTCCGGGAGGGGAGGCCCACCGACGCCGGCCAGGAAGTTTTCGCGGGAAGGGAAGCCGTTGGATTTCGGCGGTAATGGCGATGACGGCGGTGACGGAAGTGGAGGCGGCTATCCGGCAGATAGGAGGAGGATGGCAGCGGCGGCGGTCGTGGTGGGGGGCGGAGTCCCGGTGGGATTCTCCAAGGAGTTCTCGGAGGAGCTCAAGCACAAGCTGCAGCAGTCGCTGCACCACAAGGTGGCGGCGGCGGCAGCGGCGCCGGCGGTGGTGTCTACGCGGCTCGTGCCGCGCATGGGAACCACAGTGCCCGTGTCGGAGATTCTCGCGGACAAGCACAGGAGCCCAGCGAAATGTAATGAGATCTCGGGCGTGCAACACGCACACGCGCGCACGCACACGCATGCACACAACAACAACAACAACAACCGCCATTCGCCACTAAGTGGCGGTGGTGACGTCACCACGACGCTTGTGCCAGGCCATGTGCACCTTGAGGCTGCCACGTGAAGTGTCGAACGCCCGCTGACAGGAGGTCACGGGGCAGACCCAGCAGGTGCCACGGGTCGACTGACCGAGATGACTGAGATGACTGGCTGATGCACCACCTGTGCCCCCTACTGTGCCAACTTGCTGTGCTTTAGCACACACACACGCGCACACACACACACGCGCACACACACGCAGGCACACACACACGCGCACACACACACGCACACACACGCAGGCACACACGGAGACGGAGAGAGATCATGAGGGCCCAGCAGAGGGAGACACGAGACTAGAAAACTATACTGGTCAACACACCTTTTCTGGCATAAGGTATTCCAACGGTTTCAAGGTAATTTTGGGGCGCTGATTCCAAATCTGGCATCAGTTTTTGTCTATCACATCAGGATTTTGAGATATCAAATATTGCATTTTCAATAAAAACTGTAGAAAAAATATATTAAATAAATGTGGATATCTACATAACAGGACCCTGCGGGGTGGGCTGGTAGGAATGAATAACCAAAGAATAAAAACATAATGTATTATTACACTTGTTTAGCCAGGAAAGCCTCGCTGAGTCTAAAGGTTTTTGTAGGGTCCTGCCAAGTGTTTGCAGTAGGGGGCGATGTTGATACACCTAATCGGGCGATACGAAGGGAGAGTTTGAGGCCTAGGTCTAGGCTTTAGGCCTAGCTTTAGGCTTTAGGCCGCTGTGAGTTAATTTTTAATTTAAATGTTTTAATTAAAAACTATCTCAGGGAATTATAAGGGAATGTTACACTTGTTTAGCCAGGAAAGCCTCACTGAGTCTAAAGGTTTTTGTAGGGTCCTGCCAAGTGTTTGCAGTAGGGGACGATGTTGCTACACCGAATCGGGCGATACGAAGGGAGAGTTTGAGGCCTAGTTCTAGGCTTTAGGCCTAGCTGTAGGCTTGAGGCCGCTGTGAGTTAATTTTTCATTTAAATGTTTTAATTATTTATGTAAAAGCTTTACATTTTCATGTTTCTATTTAAAAACATGAGGGAATGTAACATTGTTAAACATTAACTCCCTTTCACACACGCGGGGGTACGATATGAAGGGAGAGTTTGAGGCCTAGTTCTAGGCTTTAGGCCTAGCTGTAGGCTTGAGGCCGCTGTGAGTTAATTTTTAATTTAAATGTTTTAATTATTTATGTAAAAGCTTTAAATTTTAATGTTTCCATTTAAAAACATGAGGGAATGTAACATTGTAAAACATTAACTCCCTTTCACACACGCGGGGGTACGATACGAAGGGAGAGTTTGAGGCCTAGTTCTAGGCATTAGGCCTAGCTGTAGGCTTGAGGCCGCCGTGAGTTAATTTTTAATTTAAATGTTTTAATTAAAAGCTATCTCAGGGAATTATAAGGGAATGTTACACTTGTTTAGCCAGGAAAGCGTCACTGAGTCTAAAGGTTTTTGTAGGGTCCTGCCAAGTGTTTGCAGTAGGGGGCGATGTTGCTACACGGACGGACGGACGGACGATATAATCTATTGTAGGCTGGTTCACTTCGTTCCTACCAGTAAAATGATATTATAAACACACTATCCTAAAAATACAGCACCATATTTTAACACTAAAGCAGTCACTGACTCGCAACAACTTGCAATCATAAGTGACGGAGTTAATTTCGGGTAAAATCAATGAAAATGGGGTATGCCGATAGCATAGAAACGAGATGTGATAGAGCAAATCTGAGATCAGATTTGGAATCAGCACCCTGAAATTAGTCTAGAACAGCTGCAAAAGTCCAGGCCAGAAAAAAATGTTTTATTTTGTTGACCAGTGTTATTATCAGAGTTGTGTTTTTTATTTGCATTCCGACCGCAGGTGGTACTGTGCTCAATGCAAACACGACTCCTTGTAAAAACAGATGTCAGTTTCGTTGCCAGATAAAAGGGTAAAAAAAAACAATTATAAATCAATTGCTCATGCCGTTCGGCCAACGCTAAAAACCCGGCGTTTGCCGATACGACGCTGGCGTCGCCCACCACGTGATCCGCCTGCGTCAGGGCAGAGGTCGCAAACGGGTTTTGATTCCTTACCCGTACTCGTACCCGTACCCTACCCGTACCCTACCCGTACTCGTACCCTACCCGTACTCGTACCCGTACCCTACCCGTACCCTACCCGTACCCGTACCCGGCCGCACCAGGGTCGCAAACGGGTATCGGGTAGGGTACGGGTATCGGGTACCCGGTTGCGACCTCTGGGTCAGGGACGCCGGACGTTGGATGAGTTGGACTCCCCCACCCCCCCCCCGTCTGCCCCCTCCCCCCCCCGTCCGCCCCCTCCCCCACCCCGCCTGCCCCCTCCCGCCTGCCCCCTCCCCCCCCGCCCGCCCCCTCCCCTCCCGCCCGCCCCCTCCCCCCCCGCCCGCCCCCTCCCCCCCCGCCTGCCCCCTCCCCCCCCCGCCCGCCCCCTCCCCCCCCGCCTGCCCCCTCCCCCCCCCGCCTGCCCCCTCCCCTCCCGCCTGCCCCCTCCCCCCCCGCCTGCCCCCTCCCCTCCCGCCTGCCCCCTCCCCCCCCGCCCGCCCCCTCCCCCCCCGCCTGCCCCCTCCCCCCCCGCCTGCCCCCTCCCCTCCCGCCCGCCCCCTCCCCCCCCGCCTGCCCCCTCCCCTCCCGCCTGCCCCCTCCCCCCCCGCCCGCCCCCTCCCCCCCCGCCCGCCCCCTCCCCCCCCGCCTGCCCCCTCCCCCCCCGCCCGCCCCCTCCCCCCCCGCCTGCCCCCTCCCCCCCCGCCTGCCCCCTCCCCTCCCGCCTGCCCCCTCCCCCCCCGCCTGCCCCCTCCCCTCCCGCCTGCCCCCTCCCCCCCCGCCCGCCCCCTCCCCCCCCGCCTGCCCCCTCCCCCCCCGCCTGCCCCCTCCCCTCCCGCCCGCCCCCTCCCCCCCCGCCTGCCCCCTCCCCTCCCGCCTGCCCCCTCCCCCCCCCGCCCGCCCCCTCCCCCCCCGCCCGCCCCCTCCCCCCCGCCTGCCCCCTCCCCCCCCGCCTGCCCCCTCCCCCCCCGCCTGCCCCCTCCCCTCCCGCCCGCCCCCTCCCCCCCCGCCTGCCCCCTCCCCTCCCGCCTGCCCCCTCCCCCCCCGCCTGCCCCCTCCCCTCCCGCCTGCCCCCTCCCCCCCCGCCCGCCCCCTCCCCTCCCGCCCGCCCCCTCCCCCCCCGCCCGCCCCCTCCCCCCCCGCCTGCCCCCTCCCCCCCCGCCTGCCCCCTCCCCTCCCGCCTGCCCCCTCCCCCCCCGCCTGCCCCCTCCCCTCCCGCCTGCCCCCTCCCCCCCCCGCCCGCCCCCTCCCCCCCCCGCCTGCCCCCTCCCCCCCCCGCCCGCCCCCTCCCCTCCCGCCCGCCCCCTCCCCCCCCGCCTGCCCCCTCCCCTCCCGCCTGCCCCCTCCCCCCCCGCCTGCCCCCTCCCCTCCCGCCTGCCCCCTCCCCCCCCGCCCGCCCCCTCCCCCCCCGCCTGCCCCCTCCCCCCCCGCCTGCCCCCTCCCCTCCCGCCCGCCCCCTCCCCCCCCGCCCGCCCCCTCCCCCCCCGCCTGCCCCCTCCCCCCCCGCCTGCCCCCTCCCCTCCCGCCTGCCCCCTCCCCCCCCGCCTGCCCCCTCCCCCCCCGCCCGCCCCCTCCCCCCCCGCCTGCCCCCTCCCCCCCCGCCTGCCCCCTCCCCTCCCGCCTGCCCCCTCCCCCCCCGCCTGCCCCCTCCCCCCCCGCCTGCCCCCTCCCCCCCCGCCTGCCCCCTCCCCTCCCGCCTGCCCCCTCCCCTCCCGCCCGCCCCCTCCCCCACCCCGCCCGCCCCCTCCCCCCCCGCCTGCCCGCTCCCCCATGTCACTCGCTTGGTTAGAGCCACGCGGGCAAAACATCGCTCCTTGCTCGGCAGCTCTGTATATACCGCGTCGGAGGTTTAAGTGTTAAGTGCTGCTGCTGATGATGATGATCATGATGATCATGATGATGATGCTGCTGCTGATAATGCGATGATGATGATGATGATAAGTACGATGACGGTGATGCTAATGATGACGTTGTCCCTCCTCTCTGTGTCTGTTAGATTCGGAAGGTTGAAATTTCATTCTCAAGACTCTGGAAAATCCGCTTCAACTGCTGTTGTGAGAGATCCGTGTGTGTGTGTTATGGTGTACGAGTGTGTGTGTGTTATGGTGTACTAGTGTGTGTGTGTTATGGTGTGTGTGTTATTGTATACGAGTGTGTGTGTTATGGTGTGTGTGTGTTATTGTGTACGATTGTGTGTGTGTGTTATGGTGTACTAGTGTGTGTTAAGGTGTGTGTTATGGTGTACTAGTGTGTGTGTGTTATGGTGTACTAGTGTGTGTGTGTTATTGTGTACGTGTGTGTTATGGTGTACGAGTGTGTGTGTGTGTGTGTATGTGTGTATGTGTGTATGTGTTATGGTGTACGAGTGTGTATGTGTGTGTGTGTTATGGTGTACAAGTATGTGTGTGTGTGTTATGGTGTACGAGTGTGTGTGTGTGTGTTATGGTGTACAAGTATGTGTGTGTGTGTTATGTGTGTGTGTGTGTGTGTTATTGTGTACGAGTGTGTGTCGTTGTTAAATGTGGGTGACTTCCCAGCTACTGGTGGTGACGGTGGTGGTGTAAAGTGTTGGGTAACTCCCTCCTCGTGGTGACGGTGGTGGTGTAAAGTGTGGGTGACTTCCACCCTATTGGTGTTGGTGATGGTGGTGGTGTAAAGTGTGGGTAAAACGGGGCCGTCGGTACGACCATACACACAGTACACTCACTCCGTGGTCATCACAGCGACTCTTAAACATGTACGCCGCTATGCAGCACCACGTTTGGCGATGCGCGTTTCAACGACACGCTGTCGACACAGACACGGAGTCTCCAGCAGAGAGAGACACTGAGACAGAGACACGGAGTGGGACTGAGACAGAGACACAGATTCTCCAGCAGAGGGAGACACTGAGACAGAGACACGGAGTGGGACTGAGACAGAGACAAATTCTCCAGCAGAGGGAGACACTGATACAGAGACACAGATTCTCCAGCAGAGGGAGACACTGAGACAGAGACACGGAGTGGGACTGAGACAGAGACACAGATTCTCCAGCAGAGGGAGACACTGAGACAGAGACACGGAGTGGGACTGAGACAGACACAGATTCTCCAGAAGAGAGAGACACTGAGACAGAGACACGGAGTGGGACTGAGACAGACACAGATTCTCCAGCAGAGGGAGACACTGAGACAGAGACACGGAGTGGGACTGAGACAGACACAGATTCTCCAGCAGAGGGAGACACTGAGACAGAGACACGGAGTGGGACTGAGACAGACACAAATTCTCCAGCAGAGGGAGACACTGAGACAGAGACACAAATTCTCCAGCAGAGGGAGACACTGAGACAGACACAGATTCTCCAGCAGAGGGAGACACTGAGACAGAGACACGGAGTGGGACTGAGACAGAGACAGATTCTCCAGCAGAGGGAGACACTGAGACAGAGACACGGAGTGGGACTGAGACAGAGACACAGATTCTCCAGCAGAGGGAGACACGAGACTAGAAAACTAAACTATGTTTATCTTATTCTTGGTTCTTTCACGTAGAAGGGAAATAATAAAATAATAAAAATAAAACATAGTAAAATAATTCTCACGACGTTTCGGCCACAACGCAAGCAGCCGTCCTCAGGTGAAGAACAGGTCTGTCGGAAAGACAGCGTCTGAATGAACACCACCAGGCTTGGCTATGGGTAGTGCTGAGTCTATGGGTAGTGCTGAGTCTATGGGTAGTGTTGAGTCTATGGGTAGTGTTGAGTCTATGGGTAGTGTTGAGTCTATGGGCAGTGTTGAGTCTATGGGCAGTGTTGAGTCTATGGGTAGTGTTGAGTCTATGGGCAGTGTTGAGTCTATGGGCAGTGTTGAGTCTATGGGCAGTGTTGAGTCTATGGGTAGTGTTGAGTCTATGGGCAGTGTTGAGTCTGTGGGTAGTGTTGAGTCTATGGGTAGTGTTGAGTCTATGGGTAGTGTTGAGTCTATGGGCAGTGTTGAGTCTATGGGCAGTGTTGAGTCTGTGGGTAGTGTTGAGTCTATGGGTAGTGTTGAGTCTATGGGTAGTGTTGAGTCTATGGGCAGTGTTGAGTCTATGGTGCAGTGTTGAGTCTATGGTGCAGTGTTGAGTCTATGGGCAGTGTTGAGTCTATGGTGCAGTGTTGAGTCTATGGGCAGTGATGAGTCTATAGGCAGTGTTGAGTCTATGGGCAGTGTTGAGTCTGTGGGTGGCAGTGTTGAGTCTATGGTGCAGTGCTGAGTCTATGGGCAGTGATGAGTCTATGGGCAGTGATGAGTCTATAGGCAGTGTTGAGTCTATGGGCAGTGTTGAGTCTATGGGCAGTGTTGAGTCTGTGGGTGGCAGTGTTGAGTCTATGGGCAGTGTTGAGTCTGTGGGTGGCAGTGTTGAGTCTATGGTGCAGTGTTGAGTCTATGGGCAGTGTTGAGTCTGTGGGTGGCAGTGTTGAGTCTATGGGTGGCAGTGTTGATTCTATGGGTAGTGTTGAGTCTGTGGGTGGCAGTGTTGAGTCTATGGGTAGTGTTGAGTCTATGGGCAGTGTTGAGTCTGTGGGTGGCAGTGTTGAGTCTATGGTGCAGTGTTGAGTCTATGGGCAGTGTTGAGTCTGTGGGTGGCAGTGTTGAGTCTATGGGCAGTGTTGAGTCTATGGGTAGTTTTATTTAGATTTAAAGCTTTCGTGACTGCAGGGATTCATCTTCTTGGTTCTTTCGGTAAAGTCATCACGTAGAAGGGAAATAATAAAATAATAAAAATTAAACATAATAAAATAATTCTCACGACGTTTCGGCCACAACGCAAGCAGCCGTCCTGTGTGGACCAGTGTCACCTTGAAGACTAAGTGGATCTCAGATGTAGCTCTGTTATAGCCACTTCCGTAGGCCGTTCTGTGTGGACCAGTGTCACTTGAAGAAGCAGTGGATCTCAGATGTAGCTCTATTATAGCCACTTCAGTGGGCTGTTCTGTGTGGACCAGTGTCACTTGAAGTTGGAGTGGATCTCAGTGGTAACTCTCTCATAGCCACTTCTGTGGGCTGTTCTGAGTGGACAAGAGTTGTCACTTGAAGAAGCAGTGGATCTCAGTGGTAACTCTCTGATAGCCACTTCTGTGGGCCGTTCTGTGTGGACCAGAGTTGTCACTTGAAGAAGCAGTGGATCTCAGTGGTAGTTCTCTGATAGCCACTTTGTCCGTTCCGAGTGGACCAGAGTTGTCACTTAAAGACGAAGTGGATCTCAGATGTAGCTCTGTTATAGCCACTTCCGTGGGCTGTTCTGAGTGGACCAGTGTCACCTTGTAGACTAAGTGGATCTCAGTGGTAGTTCTCTGATAGCCACTTCCGTGGGCTGTTCTGAGTGGACCAGAGTTGTCAACTTGAAGAAGCAGTGGATCTCAGATGTAGCTCTGTTATAGCCACTTCCGTGGGCTGTTCTGTGTGGACCAGAGTGTCACTTGAAGAAGCAGTGGATCTCAGATGTAGCTCTGTTATAGCCACTTCCGTAGGCCGTTCTGAGTGGACCAGAGTTGTCACTTGAAGAAGTGGATCTCAGTGGTAGTTCTCTGATAGCCACTTCTGTGGGCTGTTCTGAGAGAGACGTGGAAGTGTTTTTAGAGCATCGCTTGGTATCCACCGAACTCTTCCCTTAACCGAGTCTCTTCCCCGCCGTGATTCGCAATCGCAATCTCTTCATTTATATCCCCACGGGCTTTGAACCTGTCGTCCCTTCGTGACAGATGCCGCCTAATCATCCTCCGCAGACGATCGGAGAGGGCGCTTTTGCCACAGCGGCACTGTGCTTCCGAACGGGCGAAACGATGCAGTTGCAGATCGTTGTGACGTTGAAATGCCGCAGTGTCTCACGCTTATTTGTCTTGAGATGATACGTTGATAATGACACCACGACACTGTCGTGTAGAGCGCGTGTGTGTGTGTGTGCGCGTCTGTGTGCGTGTGTGTGTGCGTGTGTCTGTGTGTGCGTGTGTGTGTGCGTCTGTGTGTGTGTGTACATAGGTGGGGAGCGGTGGGTGTAGTGGTTAGCGCTGCGCTATGAACCTGGCGACCAGGGTTCGATTCCCGCTCACGGCCAACGCCACCGGTGACGATTATCTGAACCGGTCCTGGGCCTCCCCTAGGTCGACTCAGCCTCAAATGACTTACCTGGTGTAGCGGTGTAGTAGTAAACATCGCCACTGGGGAGACAAAGGCGGCCGGGCGTGGTGCCGGCCAGCCACCCCACCCACCCCCTTCGTGCGCCGTGCCTGCCTTCACTGACAGCACTTGCCCCTAACGTTCTGCTAGAGGCTACGCGGGGGACCTTTGTCTTTGCGTGCGGCAAGTTGTCACAGGCGCCATTCGTCCGTCTCGGTGGGTGAGCTGCTTGGTGTTGCCTACTTGCTCTACTGCCACCCCCCCAACCCTCCCCCCCACGATCGATAAGATGAAATCGGCAGGTATGTGTTTGTTCCAACGCTGTTGAAACTACCCACAGATGTGTATAGGCAGGTGCCGGTTTCAACGTTGAGTCCCTCATCAGCAGTCAGTCAGGGCTTCGCTTGAATCAACGCTGATGGAACTACCCCTGATGTCTGTAGGCAGGTGCCGGTTTCAACGTTGAGTCCCTCATCAGCAGTCAGTCAGGGCTTCGCTTGAAAGCAACGCTGATGGAACTACCCCTGATGTCTGTAGACAGAGGCCGGTTTCAACGTTGAGTCCCTCATCAGCAGTGAGAGTCAGGGCTTCGCTTGAAAGCAACGCTGATGGAACTACCCCTGATGTCTGTAGACAGAGGCCGGTTTCAACGTTGAGTCCCTCATCAGCAGTCAGTCAGGGCTTCGCTTGAAAGCAACGCTGATGGAACTACCCCTGATGTCTGTAGGCAGGTGCCGGTTTCAACGTTGAGTCCCTCATCAGCAGTCAGTCAGGGCTTCGCTTGAAAGCAACGCTGATGGAACTACCCCTGATGTCTGTAGACAGAGGCCGGTTTCAACGTTGAGTCCCTCATCAGCAGTCAGTCAGGGCTTCGCTTGAAAGCAACGCTGATGGAACTACCCCTGATGTCTGTAGGCAGGTGCCGGTTTCAACGTTGAGTCCCTCATCAGCAGTCAGTCAGGGCTTCGCTTGAAAGCAACGCTGATGGAACTACCCCTGATGTCTGTAGACAGAGGCCGGTTTCAACGTTGAGTCCCTCATCAGCAGTCAGTCAGGGCTTCGCTTGAAAGCAACGCTGATGGAACTACCCCTGATGTCTGTAGGCAGGTGCCGGTTTCAACGTTGAGTCCCTCATCAGCAGTCAGTCAGGGCTTCGCTTGAAAGCAACGCTGATGGAACTACCCCTGATGTCTGTAGACAGAGGCCGGTTTCAACGTTGAGTCCCTCATCAGCAGTCAGTCAGGGCTTCGCTTGAAAGCAACGCTGATGGAACTACCCCTGATGTCTGTAGGCAGGTGCCGGTTTCAACGTTGAGTCCCTCATCAGCAGTCAGTCAGGGCTTCGCTTGAAAGCAACGCTGATGGAACTACCCCTGATGTCTGTAGACAGAGGCCGGTTTCAACGTTGAGTGTCATCATCAGCAGAGTCAGGGCTTCGCTTGAAAGCAACGCTGATGGAACTACCCCTGATGTCTGTAGACAGAGGCCAGTTTCAACGTTGAGTGTCATCATCAGCAGAGTCAGGGCTTCGCTTGAAAGCAACGCTGGTGGAACTACTCTCAGATGTCTATAGACAGAGGCCGGTTTCAACGTTTAGTGTCTTCATCAGCAGTGTCAGGGCTTCGCTTGAACCAACGCTGATGGAACTACCCTAGATGTCTATAGGCAAGTGCCGGTTTCAACGTTGAGTGTCTTCATCAGCAGAGTCAGGGCTTCGCTTGAATCAACGCTGATGGAGCTACCCTCAGATGTCTATAGACAGAGGCCGGTTTCAACGTTCAGTGTCTTCATCAGCAGAGTCAGGGCTCTGATTGAACCAACGCTGATGGAACTACCCTCAGATGTCTAGGCAGAGACCGGTTTCAACGTTCAGTGTCTTCATCAGCAGAGTCAGGGCTCTGATTGAATCAACGCTGATGGAACTACCCTCAGATGTCTAGGCAGAGACCGGTTTCAACGTTCAGTGTCTTCATCAGCAGAGTCAGGGCTTCGCTTGAATCAACGCTGGTGGAACTACCCTCAGATATTTCGGCAGAGGCCGGTTTCAACGTTGAGTGTCCTCATCATCAGCAGCAGCATCTTGTATCGATCCGACGCGGCAGAATGGAACGTGGAGTGAGTAACGTTTTTCGATATTTGTCATGGGCGTGACCTCACGGAGGGGGCGTGGCCTCACGAGGGGCGTGGCCTCACAGGAGGCGTGTCCTCACTGCGGGGCGTGTCTTCACGGAGGGTGTGGCCTCAGGGGGAGTGGCCTCACAGGAGGCGTGGCCTCACAGGAGGCGTGTCCTCACGGAGGGGCGTGGCCTCACAGGGGACGTGGTCTCACAAGGGGCGTGTCCTTACGGGGGGGCGTGGTCTCACAGGGGGCGTGGCCTCACGGAGGGGGCGTGTCTTCACTCGGTGAGGCAGATGTGATAGCTGCCTCCCCTGGTGCTTTTTCATTGCAAGTTTCATGACGAGGCCAGCGAGCCTAAATCTCTTTATACACGCACGTGAAATAAGTTAGCTGGAGTATGGAAGGCGAGGACATGAAACGAAGGGGTCTACAGTCATCACGTTGGTGACATACTGAGATAGTAACAGGCACGCGCTGATTGCCCGCGCTCCATTCAGTTACTGAGGGGTTGCGCAATCACAGGGGAGGCAGAGCTCGTCGCTGCCTCACCCTCCCGTCTCTTCCCGCGTTCGCAGCGGAGCCCCGCAAATTTATGCGATTTTTGACGATAAAAATTATTGGAATCGTACACGAAATGACATTTATAACACAGATCGGTGGGGGAAAATGTTAATATTTATTTTATTTGATTATTCTTTTTTTTTTACTTTTCGTAACAGCTGTTTTCATTGTGGTGTCACAGGCGATGAGGCTTTGCCTCCCTCTGCCCTGCGGTGGTGGTGGTGGTGGATCTGCAATTATTTAAATAGCCGCTCACCCACACACTCACTCACATTGTCGCTCAAACACTCGCCCACCACTCGCCCACCACACGCACTAGTGAGTGAGTGAGTGAGCGAGCGAGCGAGCGATTCGATGAGTGAGTGAGTCTGTGAGTTGAGATTGCGGGCGATTGTTGTACGTGAGTGGAGCTCATGGGTGAGTGTGTGGGTGAGCGTGTGGGGGTGAGTGTGGGGGGTGAGCGTGTGGGGGTGAGCGTGTGTGGGGTGAGCGTGTGGGGGGTGAGTATGTGGGGGGTGAGTATGTGGGGGGTGAGTATGTGGGGGGGTGAGCGAGTGTGGGGGGTGAGTGTGTGGGGGGTGAGTGTGTGGGGGGTGAGTATGTGGGGGGTGAGTATGTGGGGGGTGAGCGAGTGTGGGGGGTGAGTGTGTGGGGGGTGAGCGAGTGTGGGGGGTGAGCGAGTGTGGGGGGTGAGTGTGTGGGGGGTGAGTATGTGGGGGGTGAGTATGTGGGGGTGAGTGTGGTGACGTCACCGCCACTTAGTGGCGAATGGCGGTTGTTGTGTGTGGGGGTGAGCATGTGGAGCGGTGGGTGTAGTGGTTACGTGAGTGGAGCTTGGGGGTGAGTGAGCGTGTGTGGGTGAGTGAGCGTGTGTGGGTGAGTGTGTGGGGGTGAGTGTGGGGGGGGGGTTAGCGTGTGGGGGTGAGTGTGTGTGGGGGGTGAGTGAGTGGAGCTCGTGGGTGAGCATGTGGGGGTGAGTGTGTGGGGGGTGAGCGTGTGGAGCGGTGGGTGTAGTGGTTACGTGAGTGGAGCTTGGGGGTGAGTGTGCGTGTGTGGGGGGTGAGCGTGTGTGGGGTGAGCGTGTGGGGGTGAGTGTGCGTGTGTGGGTGAGTGAGCGTGTGGGGGTGAGTGTGTGGGTGAGTGTGCGTGTGTGGGTGAGTGAGCGTGTGTGGGTGAGTGTGTGGGGGTGAGTGTGGGGGGGGGGTTAGCGTGTGGGGGTGAGTGTGTGTGGGGGGTGAGTGAGTGGAGCTCGTGGGTGAGCGTGTGGGGGTGAGTGTGTGGGGGGTGAGCGTGTGGAGCGGTGGGTGTAGTGGTTACGTGAGTGGAGCTTGGGGGTGAGTGTGCGTGTGTGGGTGAGTGTGCGTGTGTGGGTGAGCGTGTGTGGGGGTGAGCGAGTGTGGGGGTGAGCGTGTGGGGGTGAGTGTGTGGAGCGGTGGGTGTAGTGGTTACGTGAGTGGAGTTCGTGGGTGAGAGTGTGTGGGGGGTGAGCGAGTGTGGGGGGTGAGCGAGTGTGGGGGGTGAGCGAGTGTGGGGGTGTGTGAGCGAGTGTGGGGGGGTGAGCGAGTGTGGGGGGTGAGTGTGTGGGGGGTGAGCGAAGTGTGGGGAAGCGGTGGGTGTAGTGGTTACGTGAGTGGAGTTCGTGGGTGAGAGTGTGTGGGGGGTGAGCGAGTGTGGGGGGTGAGCGAGTGTGGGGGGGTGAGTGTGTGGGGCGGTGAGCGTGTGTGGGGGGTGGGCGTGTGTGGGCGGTGAGCGTGTGTGGGGGGTGGAGCGTGTGTGGGGGGGTGGGGCGTGTGTGGGGGGTGAGCGTGTGTGGGGGGTGGGCGTGTGTGGGGGGTGGGCGTGTGTGGGGGTGGGCGTGTGTGGGGGGTGGGCGTGTGTGGGGGGTGAGCGTGTGTGGGGGGTGGGCGTGTGTGGGGGGTGGGCGTGTGTGGGGGGTGGGCGTGTGTGGGGGGTGGGCGTGTGTGGGGGGTGAGCGTGTGTGGGGGGTGGGCGTGTGTGGGGGGTGAGCGTGTGTGGGGGGTGGGCGTGTGTGGGGGGGTGGGCGTGTGTGGGGGGTGAGCGTGTGTGGGGGGTGGGCGTGTGTGGGGGGGTGGGCGTGTGTGGGGGGTGGGCGTGTGTGGGGGGTGGGCGTGTGTGGGGGGGTGGGCGTGTGTGGGGGGTGGGCGTGTGTGGGGGGTGGGCGTGTGTGGGGGGTGGGCGTGTGTGGGGGGTGGGCGTGTGTGGGGGGTGGGCGTGTGTGGGGGGTGGGCGTGTGTGGGGGGTGGGCGTGTGTGGGGGGTGGGCGTGTGTGGGGGGTGGGCGTGTGTGGGGGGTGGGCGTGTGTGGGGGGTGGGCGTGTGTGGGGGGTGGGCGTGTGTGGGGGGTGGGCGTGTGTGGGGGGTGGGCGTGTGTGGGGGGTGGGCGTGTGTGGGGGTGGTGGGCGTGTGTGGGGGGTGGGCGTGTGTGGGGGGTGGGCGTGTGTGGGGGGTGGGCGTGTGTGGGGGGTGGGCGTGTGTGGGGGGTGGGCGTGTGTGGGGGGTGGGCGTGTGTGGGGGGTGGGCGTGTGTGGGGGGTGGGCGTGTGTGGGGGGTGGGCGTGTGTGGGGGGTGGGCGTGTGTGGGGGGTGGGCGTGTGTGTGTGGGGGGTGGGCGTGTTGTGGGGGTGTGGGCGTGTGTGGGGGGGTGGGCGTGTGTGGGGGGGTGGGCGTGTGTGGGGGGTGGGCGTGTGTGGGGGGTGGGCGTGTGTGGGGGGGTGGGCGTGTGTGGGGGGTGGGCGTGTGTGGGGGTGGGCGTGTGTGGGGGGTGGGGCGTGTGTGGGGGGGTGGGCGTGTGTGTGGGGGTGTGGGCGTGTGTGGGGGGTGGGCGTGTGTGGGGGGGTGGCGTGTGTGGGGGGTGAGCGTGTGTGGGGGGTGAGCGTGTGTGGGGGTGTGGGCGTGTGTGTGGGGGGGCGTGTGGGCGTGGGCGTGTGTGGGGGTGTGGGGCGTGTGTGGGGGGGTGGGCGTGTGTGGGGGGTGGGCGTGTGTGGGGGGTGGGCGTGTGTGGGGGGTGGGCGTGTGTGGGGGGTGAGCGTGTGTGGGGGGTGGGCGTGTGTGGGGGGTGGGCGTGTGTGGGGGGTGGGCGTGTGTGGGGGGGTGGGCGTGTGTGGGGGGGTGGGCGTGTGTGGGGGGTGGGCGTGTGTGGGGGGTGGGCGTGTGTGGGGGGTGAGCGCGTGGGGGGTGAGCGTGTGTGGGGGGGTGAGCGTGCGTGTGGGGTGAGTGTGTGTGGGTGAGTGTGTGGGGAGCGGTGGGTGTAGTGGTTAGCGCCACGCTGCGCTATGAACCCGGCGACCCGAGTTCGATTCCCGCTCACGGCCAACACCACCAGTGACGATTATCTGAACCGGTCCTGGGCCTCCCCTAGGTCGACTCAGCCTCAAATGAGTGACCTGTTGTAGCGGTGTGTCGTTAACATCGCTAGCACTGGGGGAGACAAAGGCGGCCGGGCGTGGTGCTGGCTACACCCACCCCCTCGTGTGCTACAGCGCCGGGCTTCGCAGGTGCTGCTACTTGCTAACAGCACTTGCCCCTGCAGTCTGTGAGAGGCTATACTGGGGGTCTTTGCCTTTTGTGTGGGTGTGTGTGTGTGTGTGGCTGGCTGGCTTTTAACTGGTACCGAACTCTGCTGGGATCAATGTTGCGAATATAGAAATCGATAACTGGAAACTCTCCCCCCCCCCCGCTCCCCTCCCCACGTTTAGAAATGTGATGCACTTTGATGCTTGCTGTGTTTGTGTGTGCGTGTGCGTCGGCGTGTTTTGTAATAAAGGATAGGCAGTGGTTATACGTCTCGAGGAGTTGTCCGTCACACTTTGTGTGTGTGTCTGTGAGGCTGTCTGTGAGGGTGTGTGTGTGTCTGTGAGAGGGTGTGTCTCTCTGTGAGTGTGTCTGTGTGTCTGTGTGTGTCTGTGAGTGTTTGTCTGAGGGTGTGTGTCTGTGAGGGTGTCTGTGTGTGTGTCTGTGAGTCTGTGTGTGTGTCTGTGAGTCTGTGTGTGTGTCTGTGAGTGTGTGTCTGAGGGTGTGTGTCTGTGTCTGTGAGTGTGTGTGTCTGTGAGTGTGTCTGTGTGTCTGTGAGGGTGTGTGTCTGTGAGTGTGTCTGTGTGTCTGTGTGTGTCTGTGAGGGTGTGTGTGTCTGTGTGTCTGTGAGGGTGTGTGTGTCTGTGAGGGTGTGTCTGTGTGTGTGTCTGTGAGTGGGGTGGGAAGGGGCTGGGTGGGGAGGGGTGGGGCTGGGTGGGGAGGGGTGGGGCTGGGTGGGGAGGGGTGGGGCTGGGTGGGGAGGGGTGGGGCTGGGTGGGGAGGGGTGGGGAGGGGTGGGCTGGGGTGGGGTGGGGCTGGGTGGGGAGGGGTGGGGCTGGGTGGGGAGGGGCTGGTCACCCCGTGGTGCCCTTATAAAACTCAACGTTTCACCTACTCACGATCGGCTTGTGCCCGCCCTCACAGTCGGCCATATTTGCGGAATACACCACGCTGTTGTTGACCCTGCAGGCCATTGACCCAGCAACCCGACGTGTTCCTTCCTGCTGGTGCAGCTGCAGCTGCAGCAGTAGCTGCAGCTGCTGTTGCTGCAACGTTTGTGCAGCTGTTGGTGCAGCTGCTGTTTGTGCTGCTGTTGCTGCTGCTGTTTTGCTGTGTTGGTGCTGCTGCTGTTTGTGCAGCTGTTTGTGCTGCTGTTGGTGCTGTTTGTGCTGCTGTTGCTGCTGCTGTTTGTGCTGTGTTGGTGCTGTTTGTGCTGCTGTTGGTGCTGTTTGTGCTGCTGTTGCTGCTGCTGTTTGTGCTGTGTTGGTGCTGTTTGTGCTGCTGTTGCTGCTGCTGCTGTTGCTGTGTTGGTGCTGTTTGTGCTGCTGTTGCTGCTGCTGTTTTGCTGTGTTGGTGCTGTTTGTGCTGCTGTTGCTGCTGCTGTTTGTGCTGTGTTGGTGCTGTTTGTGCTGCTGTTGCTGCTGCTGTTTGTGCTGTGTTGGTGCTGTTTGTGCTGCTGTTGCTGCTGCTGCTGTTGCTGTGTTGGTGCTGTTTGTGCTGCTGTTGCTGCTGCTGTTTTGCTGTGTTGGTGCTGTTTGTGCTGCTGTTGCTGCTGCTGTTTGTGCTGTGTTGCTGCTGCTGTTTTGCTGTGTTGGTGCTGTTTGTGCTGTGTTGCTGCTGCTGTTTTGCTGTGTTGGTGCTGTTTGTGCTGCTGTTGCTGCTGCTGTTTTGCTGTGTTGGTGCTGTTTGTGCTGCTGTTGCTGCTGCTGTTTGTGCTGTGTTGCTGCTGCTGTTTTGCTGTGTTGGTGCTGTTTGTGCTGTGTTGCTGCTGCTGTTTTGCTGTGTTGGTGCTGTTTGTGCTGCTGTTGCTGCTGCTGTTTGTGCTGTGTTGGTGCTGTTTGTGCTGCTGTTGCTGCTGCTGTTTTGCTGTGTTGGTGCTGTTTGTGCTGCTGTTGCTGCTGCTGTTTTGCTGTGTTGGTGCTGTTTGTGCTGCTGTTGCTGCTGCTGTTTGTGCTGTGTTGGTGCTGTTTGTGCTGCTGTTGTTGCTGTGTTGGTGCTGTTTGTGCTGCTGCTTGTGCTGCTGTTGCTGCTGCTGTTGTTGCTGTGTTGGTGCTGTTTGTGCTGCTGTTGCTGCTGTGTTGGTGCTGTTTGTGCTGCTGTTGCTGCTGTGTTGGTGCTGTTTGTGCTGCTGTTTTGCTGTGTTGGTGCTGTTTGTGCTGCTGTTTGTGCTGTGTTGGTGCTGTTTGTGCTGCTGTTGCTGCTGCTGTTTGTGCTGTGTTGGTGCTGTTTGTGCTGCTGTTGCTGCTGCTGTTTGTGCTGCTGTTGTTGCTGTGTTGGTCACGAAGCAAGCCTGGCACGTGTTAGGAGGGAGATTGCGTGTGGGTCCTCCACCTGATGTCAACTTCAATAAAGTGGCGTGTGAAGTCGTCGTTATACATGTAAATGTGTTTAACACGTAGCAGGCTTTCGCGGCCAATATTATTCATAATCAACGTTTCTGGGTTTAGATCGCGTTATTTATAAGAGTGAAACCACACACGCCTCAACACACCGGTGGGCTAAAGCAGTGAACTATTTTGTCTTTTGTCAACGTGACACTTTTTTACTGATTGGCCGTGTCGGGTGGTGGAGGGTTACGACACGATTATAAATAACGCGATCTAAACCCAAAAACGTTGATTATGAATGTAAATGTGTGTATACGATGCATGACAAACCTAACTCGTGTTAATGTGCATGGATGTCAGTTTCGATGTAAAGCTTTCGTGACTGCAGGGATTCATCTTCTTGGTTCTTTCGGTAAAGTCACGTAGAATGGAAGTAATAAAATAATTAAAAATAAAACATAAAATTTCGATGTAAAGCTTTCGTGACTGCAGGGATTCATCTTCTTGGTTCTTTCGGTAAAGTCACGTAGAATGGAAATAATAAAATAATTAAAAATAAAACATCATAAAATTTCGATGTAAAGCTTTCGTGACTGCAGGGATTCATCTTCTTGGTTCTTTCGGTAAAGTCGTCACGTAGAAAGGAAATAATAAAATGTAAAAATTCTCACGTTTCGGCCGCAACGCAAGCAGCCGTCCTCAGGTGAAGACGAACGGCTGCTTGTGTTGTGGGCGAAACGTCGTGATAATTTAATTGTATTATGTTTAATTTTTAGTATTTTATTATTTCCCTTCTACGTGACTTTACCGAAAGAACCAAGAAGATGAATCCCTGCAGTCACGAAAGCTTTAAATCGAAATTTTATTATGTTTTATTTTTATTATTTTATTATTTCCCTTCTACGTGACTTTACCGAAAGAACCAAGAAGATGAATCCCTGCAGTCACGAAAGCTTTACATCGAAATTTTATTATGTTTAATTTTTATTATTTTATTATTTCCCTTCTACGTGACTTTACCGAAATAACCAAGAAGATGTTTTTTTACCCTTCTATCTGGCAACAAAACTGACACCTTTTTTACAAGGAGTCATGTTTACATAGACCACAATACCTGCAGTCGTAATGCAAACAAAAAACACAACTCTGATAATGTATGTGCACTGTCCTTGAAGTTGATGGTGCACACCCGAGACAGCTTTCCTTAGAGCCTAGTCTCACATGGTCCTTGAAGTTGATTGGTCCACACTCGAGACAGCTTTCCTTAGAGCCTAGTCTCACATGGTCCTTGAAGTTGATTGGTCCACACCCGAGACAGCTTTCCTTAGAGCCTAGTCTCACATGGTCCTTGAAGTTGATTGGTCCACACCCGAGACAGCTTTCCTTAGAGCCTAGTCTCACATGGTCCTTGAAGTTGATTGGTCCCACACTCGAGACAGCTTTCCTTAGAGCCTAGTCTCACATGGTCCTTGAAGTTGATTGGTCCACACCCGAGACAGCTTTTCTAAAATGCCCCCCCTCCACTCCACCCCCTCACCACTCCACCCCCTCACCACTCGACCCCCTCCACTCCACCCCCCCCCCCACCACCTCCACCCCACCACAAAAGTCGACGGTTTTGTACAAGACAGAGGCAGACCGAGACACGGGCAAAGCGAGTAGTAGTAGTTTCATTCCCGTGGTTACAACACACACACACCACACGCCACGCGTCACGCACACACCGCACGGCGTTTACCGGGGCGGCCTGAACCCGCTTCGAACCGTGCAGCAGTCCGGATTTTTTTGATCTTTAACGTCTTTACCACCACCCCCCACCACCACCGCCACCACCACCACCGCCACCCCCCACCACCACCACCGCCACCACCACCGCCACCACCACCACCCCCCGCCGTCGCTACCACCGCCACCGCAAACAAAAATTTATAAAAAAAAAAATCGATATCTAATGCAACGGGGAGGGATGGTGTAAAGAAACGAGTTTACAAAACAATCCTTCTTGTTGTTGTTGTTGATATATTGTTTGTGTTGGTTTGTTGGCGTCCGCGGCAATTCATTGTTGTTGTTGTTCGTTCTCGCGCCCGTTACACAAACTCGACCCCCTCCCCTCCTCCTACACACACCCACACCCACCCCCACACTCACCCACCCACCCACCACCACCCCACTCCCAAACCACAACACTCACAGTGGGGTACACGGCGCACAACAAGCGAGGAGGTGGGGGGAGGGGGAACCGTGATAATACAATGCGGCCCTTGACGTCACAAACACAACACACACACACGTGCTCGGCCACGTGGTCGACCACGTGCTAGGCCACGTGCTAGACCACGCGCTCGACCACGTGCTAGGTCACGTGCTAGACCACGCGCTCGACCACGTGCTAGACCACGTGCTCGACCACGTGCTCGACCACGCGCTCGACCACGTGCTAGACCACGTGCTCGACCACGTGCTCGACCACGTGCTAGGTCACGTGCTAGACCACGCACTCCACCACGTGCTAGACCACGCGCTAGACCACGTGCTAGACCACACACTCAACCACGTGGCCGACCACGTGCTCGTACAGGCACCGCTGAGAGATGGTGAGTAATGCTTCACTTCGCGCGCATGCTGCTCGTTAATTAATGGGGGGAGGAGGGGGAGGGTTTCGGGGCGTGGGCTAAGCAGAACAAGCCATGCACAATCACAGTGGGGGGTGTAGTGGGGGGAGGGGCGGAGTGGGTGGCGGTTGTCCATCTACTTTCGAGATGCATCTGGTGGTGGTTGTTGTGGCTGCTTGATTTAAAACACAACCCACTGAACCCACCCCACTCAACCCGCCACAGTGATTCAACCATCAAAATGAATCTTCTCCAACCAACGCCACCACCGCCGCCCACCACCGCCACCACGGCCACCACCGCCACCATCGTCGTAAGACGAAGATCCACAACAGGCTGTCAGCGAGTAGCAGCACCGACGAAAGGCCGGCACGGTGCCACCACCGCACCACCACCTATGGATGGGAGGGTGGTGTGGCCAAAACAGACACGCCTGCCTGCCCGACCGCCTTTGTCTCCCCCCCGAGTGGCAGATGTTTCTAATCATCGCCACGAGGTGCTCGTTTTGAGGCCGAGTCAACCTAGGGGGAAGCCCGGGTTCGGGTGATCGTGCGCTGGCCGTGAGCGGGAAATCGAAAGCGAGCTAACCGCTGCACCACCGCTCCTCCTGTACTGCCACCACCACCACCACCACCACCACAAAAACAACCACCACAACCACAAACTTGCCCCCCCCCTGCCCCCGACAGTAAATCTTCTAGCGACGCTTTGGAAGGCCAATAAAGGTGACACGCACGCAGGTCCGTGCGTGTGCGACAGGTCGTACGTGACGTACAGGTACCCGTTTGCGACCCTGGTGCGGCCGGGTACGGGTAGCCGGGTAGGCCGTGAGTCACTGGTGAATCCCCGTTTGTTACTCATTTCCCAACGTCTTGTCTCTTCTCACAATTCAAGTTCCTAGAATCAACCCACGCGCGCCTGCAACGTGGCTTCATCCCAGAGGTCGCAATCGGGTACCCGATACCCGTACCCTACCCGATACCCGGCCGGGTACGGGTAGGGTACGAGTACGTCCGGGTACCCGTTTGCGACCCTGGTGCGGCCGGGTACGGGTAAGGAATCAAAACACGTTTGCGACCTCTGATGTGGAGTGAAACGTCGGTCAATGCGCCCCCCCACACCCGACTCCCCTCCCCGGCACGCTCAAAATCAACTTTTGGAGTGGGCCAAAACATCCCGACTGAATGCAGGAACGCAGTAGCTTGGGAAATGTGTTGGGGAGATCGGAGTGTTTGCATCGCTACGCGGGGTTTTCTCCCACGGGAGCTCCGGGTTATTCACTCAAACATCCACCGTCAATATCGGACCGTAGAAGCGTGGGAAATTGTTGGAAGGTTGGGAGTGTTCGGTGCATGATTGGGAGGGGTTCTGAGTGGGAGTGACAACACAGGAACCACGTGGTCTACTGGATGCTTGAGCTGGTTTAGAGAGAGAGGTAGCGATCTCGAGATGAGAGGGGAGGGGTTCTGAGTGGGCATGACCATTATGAGGCTGTGCATCGATGCAAATGTATTTTATATTTTTTTATCTCCAAGTGACTCGTTTTTTTTTTGCAATAATCTTAACTCGTTTTTTTAACCAAAAACAACCTCTTCAAACATTTTTTAGACTCGCCAGGAGACGGCGGCCATTTTATTTTTAACCCTTTGTCTGGCGGCCATTTTATGTTCATGCAAAAACTCCCACGTGACCTCATTCCCCCCCCCCCCCAGCCAATCGGTGAGAGCCGTGGTCGGAAACACGCCCATTTTATGTTCAAACAAAAACTCCCACGTGACCTCATTCCCCCCCAGCCAATCGGTGAGAGCCGTGGTCGGAAACACGCCCATTTTATGTTCAAACAAAAACTCCCACGTGACCTCATTCCCCCCCAGCCAATCGGTGAGAGCCGTGGTCGGAAACACGGCCATTTTATGTTCAAACAAAAACTCCCACGTGACCTCATTCCCCCCCAGCCAATCGGTGAGAGCCGTGGTCGGAAACACGCCCATTTTATGTTCAAACAAAAACTCCCACGTGACCTCATTCCCCCCCAGCCAATCGGTGAGAGCCGTGGTCGGAAACACGGCCATTTTATGTTCAAACAAAAACTCCCACGTGACCTCATTCCCCCCCACCCCCAGCCAATCGGTGAGAGCCGTGGTCGGAAACACGGCCATTTTATTTCGAAACATTTCACGGATTCACCACCCGTCCCCTCTCCTCCAACCGAAAAACAACTTTGTTCTGTTTTGTTGTATTTTTATATATTTTTTTAGTTTTTTTTAAATGCAAAGACATAATCCCACCGCCCAAAAAACGCACCATTATTTAACCATTCTTAACAACGACGACAGCC
>NW_027620623.1:0-42401 GCF_964198595.1 Lampetra fluviatilis | reverse complement strand
CGAGCACTCACTTACACGCTCACTCACTCACACACTTTACACAGACAAAGCTCCCCCAGGTAGCCCACACAGTGGCTGATACACCTACACACACACAGACACACGCTCAGTCACAAAGACAAAGATCCCCCGTATAGCCTTAGCAGACTGTAGGGGCAAGTGCTGTTAGCGAGCACCTATGAAGGCCGGCACGGCACACGAGGGGGTGGGTGGCCAGCACCACGCCCGGCCGCCTTTGTCTCCCCAGTGAAGATCTTTACACACCGCTACACCAGGTACTCATTTAAGGCTGAGTCGACCTAGGGGAGGCCCAGGACCGGTTCAGACAATCGCCACTGGTGTTGGTCGTGAGCGGGAATCGAACTCGGGTCGTCGGGTTCATAGCGCAGCGTAGCGCTAACCACTGCACCACCACTCCCCATACACACACACAGACACACACACATACACACACAGACACACACACACTCATTCACGCACACACTCATTCATACACTCACTCACCCACATACTCACCCACACACTCACACTCACCAACCCACACACTCACCCACCCACACACTCACCCACACACTCACTCACCAACACACTCACTCACCCACACACTCACCCACTCCCTCACCCACACACTCACTCACCCACACACCCACCCACACACTCCCCCACACACTCACTCACCCACACACTCACTCACCCACACACCCACCCACACTCGCCCACACACTCACCCACTCCCTCACCCACACACTCACCCATACACTCACCCACCCACTCGCTCACCCCACACACTCACTCACCCACCCACTCGCTCACCCACACACTCACTCACCCACACACTCACTCACTCACCCACACACTCACCCACACACTCCCCCACACACTTACCCACACACTCACTCACCCACACACAAACCCACCCACCCACCCACTCACATCCACCCACTTACACTCACCCACACACACATCCACCCAGACACTCACCCACACACTCACCCATACACTCACCCACATACTCACCCACACACTCACCCACACACACATCCACCCAGACACTCACCCACACACTCCCCCAGACACTCACCCACACACTCCCCAACACACTCACTTACACACCCACCCAGACACTCACCACCCACTCACTCCCAACCCACCCACTCACTAACCCACCCACACTCACTCACCACCCACCCACTCACATCCACCCACTCAAAGTCACCCACACACTCACTCACACACTCACCCACGGACGGACGGACCACCACCCCCACCACCACCCCCACCACCCCCACCACCCCCACCACCACCCCCCCCCCACAACGCCCCCCCACCCCCACCCCAACCACCCCCAACCCCACCACCCCCACCCCAACCACCCCCACCACCACCACCACCACCCCAACCACCCCAACACCCCCCCACCACCCCCACCACCACCCCCACCACCACCCCAACCACCCCCCACCACCCCCACCACCCCAACACCCCCCCACCACCCCCACCACCACCCCCACCACCGCCCCCCACCACCACCCCAACCACCCCAACCTCCACCACCCCCACCCCCACCACCACCCCAACCACCCCCCACCACCCCCACCACCCCAACACCCCCCCACCACCCCCACCACCACCCCCCACCACCGCCCCCCACCACCACCCCAACCACCCCAACCTCCACCACCCCCACCCCCACCACCACCCCAACCACCCCCACCACCACCCCAACCACCCCCACCACCACCCCCCCACCATCACCCCCCCCCTCCCACCATATATAAACCCCCGCGCGTGCCGGGTGCCCGTCATCAGTCTCAGACGCAGTCTCCTGGCCTCTACTCACTCACTGCGCGAGATGATGGTGAGTGGCAGGGCCCCTCCTCACCCGGTGAGGAGCGGTGGGGCTGGTGGTGGGGGTGGGTGAGGGGGGGGGGGGCGGTGACCCACTTAAAACACGCGGGGGAGAGGGTGGGTAGCTCTCCACTGAGACCACCTAGACATCCACTCATCCATCCACTCATCCATCCACTCATCCATCCACTCATCCATCCATTGACCCATCCACTCATCCATCCACTCATCCATCCACTCATCCATCCACTCATCCATCCACTCATCCATCCACTTACCCATCCACTCATCCATCCACTCATCCATCCACTCATCCATCCACTCATCCATCCACTCATCCATCCACTCATCCATCCACTCATCCATCCACTCATCCATCCACTCATCCATCCACTCATCCATCCACTCATCCATCCACTCATCCATCCACTCATCCATCCACTCATCCATCCACTCATCCATTCACTCACCCACTCACTCACCCACTCACCCACCCACTCACTCACTCACTCACCCGCTCACTCACCCACTCACCCACCCACTGACTCACTCACTCACTCACCCGCTCATCCACCCACTCACTCACTCATACACTCACCCACCCACTCACTCACTCACCCACTCACTCACCCACTCACCCACTCACCCATCCACCCACCCACTCACCCACTCACTCACCCACCCACTCACTCACTCACTCACCCACTCACCCACTCACTCACTCACCCACTCACTCACTCACCCACCCACTCACCCACTCACTCACTCACCCACCCACCCACTCACACAACCACTCACCCACCCACTCACTCACTCACTCACCCACTCACTCACTCACTCACTCACTCACCCACTCACCCATCCACCCACCCACTCACCCACTCACTCACCCAGCCACTCACCCACCCACTCACCCACCCACTCACCCACCCACTCACCCACCCACTCACCCACCCACTCACTCACTCACTCACCCGCTCATCCACCCACTCACTCACTCATACACTCACCCACCCACTCACTCACTCACTCACCCACTCACCCAGCCACTCACCCAGCCACTCACCACCCACTCACCCACCCACTCACCCACTCACTCACTCACCCACCCACCCACTCACCCACTCACTCACTCATACACTCACCCACCCACTCACTCACTCACCCACTCACTCACCCACTCACCCACTCACCCATCCACCCACCCACTCACCCACTCACTCACCCACCCACCCACTCACTCACTCACTCACCCATTCACCCACCCACTCACTCACTCACCCACTCACTCACTCACCCACCCACTCACCCACTCACTCACTCACCCACCCACCCACTCACACAACCACTCACCCACCCACTCACTCACTCACCCACTCACCCACCCACTCACTCACTCACCCACTCACTCACTCACTCACCCACTCACTCACTCACCCACCCACCCACTCACCCACTCACTCACTCACTCACCCACCCACCCACTCACACAACCACTCACCCACTCACTCACTCACTCACCCACCCACTCACTCACCCACCCACTCACTCACTCACTCACCCACTCACCCATCCACCCACCCACTCACCCACTCACTCACCCAGCCACTCACCCACCCACTCACCCACCCACTCACCCAGCCACTCACTCACCCACTCACCCACCCACTCACTCACCCACCCACTCACCCACCCATCCACTCACCCAGCCACTCACCCACTCACCCACCCAACCACTCAACCACTCACTCACCCACCCACTCACCCAGCCACTCACCCAGCCACTCACCCACTCACCCACCCACTCACCCAGCCACTCACCCACCCACTCACCCACCCACTCACCCACTCACCCACTCACCCACCCACTCACCCAGCCACTCACTCACTCACCCACTCACCCACCCACTCACTCACCCACCCACTCACTCACCCACCCACTCACCCACCCATCCACTCACCCAGCCACTCACCCACTCACCCACCCAACCACTCAACCACTCACTCACCCACCCACTCACCCAGCCACTCACCCAGCCACTCACCCACTCACCCACTCACCCACCCACTCACCCAGCCACTCACCCACCCACTCACCCACCCACTCACCCACTCACCCACTCACCCACCCACTCACCCAGCCACTCACTCACCCACTCACCCACCCACTCACTCACCCACCCACTCACCCACCCATCCACTCACCCAGCCACTCACCCACTCACCCACCCAACCACTCAACCACTCACTCACCCACCCACTCACCCAGCCACTCACCCAGCCACTCACCCACTCACCCACCCAGCCACTCACCCACCCACTCACCCACCCACTCACCCACCCACTCACCCACTCACCCACTCACCCACCCACTCACCCAGCCACTCACTCACCCACTCACCCACCCACTCACTCACCCACCCACTCACCCACCCATCCACTCACCCAGCCACTCACCCACTCACCCACCCAACCACTCAACCACTCACTCACCCACCCACTCACCCAGCCCACTCACCCAGCCACTCACCCACTCACCCACCCAGCCACTCACCCACCCACTCACCCACCCACTCACCCACCCACTCACCCACCCACCCACCCACCCACCCACTCACCCACCCACTCACTCACCCACTCACCCAGCCACTCACTCACCCACTCATGGTGTAAATGCTTAACCCCGTGCTCTCATACTCTGATGGTGCGTTGTCTTTGAGTTGTGCGCCTTCTGGCGTCATCTGGTACAACACCATGTGAGACTAGGCTCTAAGGAAAGCTGTCTCGGGTGTGGACCAATCAACTTCAAGGACCATGTGAGACTAGGCTCTAAGGAAAGCTGTCTCGGGTGTGGACCAATCAACTTCAAGGACCATGTGAGACTAGGCTCTAAGGAAAGCTGTCTCGGGTGTGGACCAATCAACTTCAAGGACCATGTGAGACTAGGCTCTAAGGAAAGCTGTCTCGGGTGTGGACCAATCAACTTCAAGGACCATGTGAGACTAGGCTCTAAGGAAAGCTGTCTCGGGTGTGGACCAATCAACTTCAAGGACCATGTGAGACTAGGCTCTAAGGAAAGCTGTCTCGGGTGTGGACCAATCAACTTCAAGGACCATGTGAGACTAGGCTCTAAGGAAAGCTGTCTCGGGTGTGGACCAATCAACTTCAAGGACCATGTGAGACTAGGCTCTAAGGAAAGCTGTCTCGGGTGTGGACCAATCAACTTCAAGGACCATGTGAGACTAGGCTCTAAGGAAAGCTGTCTCGGGTGTGGACCAATTAACTTCAAGGACAGTGCAACACACATTATCAGAGTTGTGTGTTTTGTTTGCATTATGACCGCAGGTATTGTGGTCTATGTAAACATGACTCCTTGTAAAAAAAGGTGTCAGTTTTGTTGCCAGATAGAAGGGTAAAAAACCAATTATCATATTTTTTACTGGCAAAGGAGGTTCCAATGGTGTAAATCGTTTGAATAACTTCACTCCTTTGAATACTGAGTGTACTGCATGCGTACTGTGTGTGTACTGTGTGTGTAATGAGTGTACTGTGTACTGTGTGTGTACTCTGTGTACTGTGTGTGTGTACTGTGTGAGTGTGTGTACTGAGTGTATACTGTGTAAGTGTGTGTGTACTGTGTGTGTACTGTGTGTGTACTTAGTGTACTGTGTGTGTACTGTGTGTGTACTGAGTGTACTGTGTGTGTGTACTGTGTGTGTACTGTGTGTGTACTGAGTGTACTGTGTGTGTACTGTGTGAGTGTGTACTGTGTGTGTACTGTGTGTGTACTGAGTGAACTGTGTGTGTGTACTGTGTGTGTACTGTGAGTGTACTGAGTGTACTGTGTGTGTGTACTGAGTGTGTACTGTGAGTGTACTGAGTGTACTGTGTGTGTACTTTGTGTGTACTGAGTGTACTGTGTGTGTACTGTGTGTGTACTGTGTGTGTGTAAAGTGTAAGTGTGTACTGAGAGTGTACTGTGAGTGTGTGTACCGAGTGTACTGTATGTGTATACTGTGTGTGTACTGTGTGTGTACTGTGTAAGTGTGTGTGTACTGTGTGTGTACTGAGTGTACTGTGTGTGTATTGTGTGTGTAAGTGTGTGTGTACTGTGTGTGTACTGAGTGTACTGTGTGTGTATTGTGTGTAAGTGTGTGTGTACTGTGTGTGTACTGTGTGTACTGTGTGTACTGTGTGTGTACTGAGTGTACTGTGTGTGTACTGAGTGTACTGTGTGTGTATTGTGTGTAAGTGTGTGTGTACTGTGTGTGTGTACTGTGTGTGTACTGTGTGTGTACTGTGTGTACTGTGTGTGTACTGAGTGTACTGTGTGTGTACTGTGTGTGTACTGAGTGTGTGTGTATTGTGTGTGTACTGTGTGTGTACTGTGTGTATACTGTGTGTACTGTGTGTGTACTGAGTGTACTGTGTGTGTACTGTGTGTGTACTGAGTGTTACTGAGTGTGTGTACTGTGTGTACTGAGTGTGTACTGTGTATACTGTGTGTTCTGTGTGTACTGTGTGTATATTGTGTGTACTGAGTGTGTACTGTGTTAGTGTACTGAGTGTACTGTGTGTGTGTACTGTGTGTATACTGTGTGTGTACTGAGTGTACTGTGTGTGTACTGAGTGAGTGTGTGAACTGTGTGTGTACTGAGTTTACTGTGTGTACTGTGTGTGTACTGTGTGTGTACTGTGTGTGTACTAAGTGTACTGTGTGTGTACTGTGTGTGTACTGAGTGTGTACTGTGTGTGTACTGTGTGTGTACTGTGTAAGTGTACTGTGTGTGTACTGAGTGTGTACTGAGTGTACTGTGTGTGTGTACCGTGGGTGTACTGAGTGTGTACTGTGTGTGTACTGTGTGTGTACTGTGTGTGTACTAAGTGTACTGTGTGTGTGTACCGTGGGTGTACTGAGTGTGTACTGTGTGTGTACTGTGTGTGTACTGAGTGTGTACTGAGTGTACTGTGTGTGTGTACTGTGTGTGTACTGAGTGTGTACTGTGTGTGTACTGTGTGTGTACTGTGTGTGTACTAAGTGTACTGTGTGAGTGTACTGTGTGTGTGTACTGTGTGTGTACTAAGTGTACTGTGTGAGTGTACTGTGTGAGTGTACTGTGTGTGTACTGTGTGTATACTGAGTGTGTGAGTGTACTGTGTAAGTGTGAGGGTACTGAGTGTGTACTGTGTGTGTACTGTGTGTGTACTGAGTGTACTGTGTGAGTGTACTGTGTGTGTACTGTGTGTATACTGAGTGTGTGAGTGTACTGTGTAAGTGTGAGTGTACTGTGTGTGTACTGTGTGTGTACTGTGTGTATACTGAGTGTGTGAGTGTACTGTGTAAGTGTGAGTGTACTGTGTGTGTACTGTGTGTGTACTGTGTGTATACTGAGTGTGTGAGTGTACTGTGTAAGTGTGAGTGTACTGTGTGTGTACTGTGTGTGTACTGTGTGTATACTGAGTGTGTGAGTGTACTGTGTAAGTGTGAGTGTACTGTGTGTGTACTGTGTGTGTACTGTGTGTATACTGAGTGTGTGAGTGTACTGTGTAAGTGTGAGTGTACTGTGTGTGTACTGTGTGTGTACTGTGTGTATACTGAGTGTGTGAGTGTACTGTGTAAGTGTGAGTGTACTGTGTGTGTACTGTGTGTGTACTGTGTGTATACTGAGTGTGTGAGTGTACTGTGTGTGTACTGAGTGTGTACTGTGTGTATACTGAGTGTGTGAGTGTACTGTGTAAGTGTGAGTGTACTGTGTGTGTACTGAGTGTGTACTGTGTGTATACTGAGTGTGTGAGTGTACTGTGTAAGTGTGAGTGTACTGTGTGTGTACTGAGTGTGTACTGTGTGTATGCTGAGTGTGTGAGTGTACTGTGTAAGTGTGAGTGTACTGTGTGTGTACTGTGTGTGTACTGAGTGTGTGAGTGTACTGTGTAAGTGTGAGTGTACTGTGTGTGTACTGTGTGTGTACTGTGTGTATGCTGAGTGTGTGAGTGTACTGTGTAAGTGTGAGTGTACTGAGTGTGTACTGTGTGTATACTGAGTGTGTGAGTGTACTGTGTAAGTGTGAGTGTACTGTGTGTGTACTGTGTGTGTACTGTGTGTATACTGAGTGTGTGAGTGTACTGTGTAAGTGTGAGTGTACTGTGTGTGTACTGTGTGTGTACTGTGTGTATGCTGAGTGTGTGAGTGTACTGTGTAAGTGTGAGTGTACTGTGTGTGTACTGAGTGTGTACTGTGTGTATACTGAGTGTGTGAGTGTACTGTGTAAGTGTGAGTGTACTGTGTGTGTACTGAGTGTGTACTGTGTGTATACTGAGTGTGTGAGTGTACTGTGTAAGTGTGAGTGTACTGTGTGTGTACTGTGTGTGTACTGTGTGTGTACTGAGTGTGTGAGTGTACTGTGTAAGTGTGAGTGTACTGTGTAAGTGTGAGTGTACTGTGTGTGTACTGTGTGTGTACTGTGTGTGTACTGAGTGTGTGAGTGTACTGTGTAAGTGTGAGTGTACTGTGTAAGTGTGAGTGTACTGTGTGTGTACTGTGTGTGTACTGTGTGTATGCTGAGTGTGTGAGTGTACTGTGTAAGTGTGAGTGTACTGTGTGTGTACTGTGTGTGTACTGTGTGTATACTGAGTGTGTGAGTGTACTGTGTAAGTGTGAGTGTACTGTGTGTGTACTGTGTGTGTACTGTGTGTATGCTGAGTGTGTGAGTGTACTGTGTAAGTGTGAGTGTACTGTGTGTGTACTGTGTGTGTACTGTGTGTATACTGAGTGTGTGAGTGTACTGTGTAAGTGTGAGTGTACTGTGTGTGAACTGTGTGTGTACTGTGTGTATACTGAGTGTGTGAGTGTACTGTGTAAGTGTGAGTGTACTGTGTGTGTACTGTGTGTGTACTGAGTGTGTGAGTGTACTGTGTAAGTGTGAGTGTACTGTGTGTGTACTGTGTGTATACTGAGTGTGTGAGTGTACTGTGTAAGTGTGAGTGTACTGTGTGTGTACTGTGTGTGTACTGTGTGTATACTGAGTGTGTGAGTGTACTGTGTAAGTGTGAGTGTACTGTGTGTGTACTGTGTGTGTACTGAGTGTACTGTGTAAGTGTGTGTGTACTGAGTGTGTACTGTGTGAGTGTGTGTACTGTGCGTGTGTGTGGACTGAGTGTACTGTGTGTGTACTGTGTGTACTGTGTGTGTGTACTGAGTGTACTGTGTGAGTGTGTGTACTGAGTGTACTGTGTGTGTACTGAGTGTACTGTGAGTGTACTGTGTGTGTATGTAAGTGTGTGTGTACTGTGTGTGTACTGTGTGTGTACTGAGTGTACTGTGTGTGTGTACTGTGTGTGTACTGTGTGAATGTGTGTACTGTGTGTACTGAGTGTGTGTACCGAGTGTACTAAGTGTACTGCGTGTGTACTGAGTAAGTGTACAGTGTGTGTACTGAGTGTACTGTGTAAGTATACTGTGTGTGTACTGAGTGAGTGTACTGTGTGTGTACTGTGTGTACTGTGTGAGTGTACTGAGTGTACTGTGTGTGTACTGTGTGTGTACTGAGTGTGTACTGTGTGTACTGTGTGAGTGTACTGAGTGTACTGTGTGTGTACTGTGTGTGTACTGAGTGTACTGTGTACGTGTACTGTGTGTGTACTGAGTGTACTGTGTAAGTGTACTGTGTGTGTGTACCGAGTGTACTGTGTGTGTGTACTGTGTGTGTACTGTGTGTGTACTGTGTGTGTACTGAGTGTACTGTGTGTGTGTACTGTGTGTGTACTGTGTGTGTACTAAGTGTACTGTGTGTGTGTACTGTGTGTGTACTGTGTGTGTACTGAGTGTACTGTGTGTGTGTACTGTGTGTGTACTGTGTGTGTACTGAGTGTACTGTGTGTGTGTACTGTGTGTGTACTGTGTGTGTACTGTGTGTGTACTGTGTGTGTACTGAGTGTACTGTGTGTGTGTACTGTGTGTGTACTGTGTGTGTACTAAGTGTACTGTGTGTGTGTACCGTGTGTGTACTGTGTGTGTACTGTGTGTGTACTAAGTGTACTGTGTGTGTGTACTGTGTGTGTACTAAGTGTACTGTGTGTGTGTACTGAGTGTGTATCGCGTGTACTGCCCTCAGCTGTCTGTGCATGGCTGCCGTGTGGACAAGTGTACTGTGTGTGTGTACTGTGTGTGTACTGTGAGTGTACTGTGTAAGTGTGTGTGTACTGTGTGTACTGAGTGTGTACTGTGTGTATGCTGAGTGTGTGAGTGTACTGTGTAAGTGTGAGTGTACTGTGTGTGTACTGTGTGTGTACTGTGTGTATACTGAGTGTGTGAGTGTACTGTGTAAGTGTGAGTGTACTGTGTGTGTACTGAGTGTGTACTGTGTGTATACTGAGTGTGTGAGTGTACTGTGTAAGTGTGAGTGTACTGTGTGTGTACTGAGTGTGTACTGTGTGTATACTGAGTGTGTGAGTGTACTGTGTAAGTGTGAGTGTACTGTGTGTGTACTGAGTGTGTACTGTGTGTATACTGAGTGTGTGAGTGTACTGTGTAAGTGTGAGTGTACTGTGTGTGTACTGTGTGTGTACTGTGTGTATACTGAGTGTGTGAGTGTACTGTGTAAGTGTGAGTGTACTGTGTGTGTACTGTGTGTATACTGAGTGTGTGAGTGTACTGTGTAAGTGTGAGTGTACTGTGTGTGAACTGTGTGTGTACTGTGTGTATACTGAGTGTGTGAGTGTACTGTGTAAGTGTGAGTGTACTGTGTGTGTACTGTGTGTGTACTGAGTGTGTGAGTGTACTGTGTAAGTGTGAGTGTACTGTGTGTGTACTGAGTGTGTACTGTGTGTATACTGAGTGTGTGAGTGTACTGTGTAAGTGTGAGTGTACTGTGTGTGTACTGAGTGTGTACTGTGTGTATACTGAGTGTGTGAGTGTACTGTGTAAGTGTGAGTGTACTGAGTGTGTACTGTGTGTGTACTGTGTGTATACTGAGTGTGTGAGTGTACTGTGTAAGTGTGAGTGTACTGAGTGTGTACTGTGTGTGTACTGTGTGTATACTGAGTGTGTGAGTGTACTGTGTAAGTGTGAGTGTACTGTGTGTGAACTGTGTGTGTACTGTGTGTATACTGAGTGTGTGAGTGTACTGTGTAAGTGTGAGTGTACTGTGTGTGTACTGTCTGTGTACTGAGTGTACTGTGTAAGTGTGTGCGTACTGAGTGTGTACTGTGTGAGTGTGTGTACTGTGCGTGTGTGTGTACTGAGTGTACGGTGTGTACTGTGTGTGTGTACTGAGTGTACTGTGTGAGTGTGTGTACTGAGTGTACTGTGTGTGTACTGAGTGTACTGTGAGTGTACTGTGTGTACTGTGTGTGTGAACTGTGTGTGTACTGTGTGTGTACTGTGTGTGTACTGTGTGTGTACTGAGTGTACTGTGTGTGTGTACTGTGTGTGTACTGTGTGTGTACTAAGTGTACTGTGTGTGTGTACTGTGTGTGTACTGTGTGTGTACTGAGTGTACTGTGTGTGTGTACTGTGTGTGTACTGAGTGTGTACTGTGTGTACTGTGTGAGTGTACTGAGTGTACTGTGTGTGTGTACTGTGTGTGTACTGTGTGAATGTGTGTACTGTGTGTGTACTGTGTAAGTGTACTGTGTGTGTAAGTGTGTGTGTACTGTGTGTACTGTGTGTGTGTACTGTGTGTACTGTGTGTGTACTAAGTGTACTGTGTGTGTACTGTGTGTGTACTGTGTGTACTGTGTGTGTACTAAGTGTACTGAGTGAGTGTGCTGTGTGTGTGTGTGTGTGTACTGTGTGTGTACTAAGTGTACTGTGTGTGTACTGTGTGTGTACTGTGTGTGTACTGTGTGTGTACTAAGTGTACTGTGTAAGTGTACTGAGTGTGTACTGTGTGAGTGTACTAAGTGTACTGTGTGTGTACTGTGTGTACTGTGTGTGTGTACTAAGTGTACTGTGTGTGTACTGTGTGTACTGTGTGTGTACTGTGTGTGTACTGAGTGTACTGTGTACGTGTACTGTGTGTGTGTGTACTGTGTGAGTGTACTGTGTGTGTTTACCGAGTGTACTGTGTGAGTGTACTGTGTAAGTGTACTATGTGTGTACCAATTGTACTGCCCGCTTATTCTGCCCTCAGCTGTCTGCGCACGGCTGCCGTGTGGACAAGTGCGACCAGCCGCCCCCGCTGAGCCTGGCCCCGGCCTACTGGAGCCTTCCGCCGAGCCTGCATGGCCCCAAGGAGACGGGCCCTGGCGACACGCGCCTCCTGCGGGCCTACGAGAGCCTGCAGAGAGGCCTGCAGGAGGCCGGCCTACCCGAAACGGTGGACAGGACGAACGAGACCCGCTTGGGTAACGCACGGCAGGGGACACGGGAGACGCAGGGGGGGCTAGGGAGAGGCCTAGGATGAGACTTGAGGCCTACAGAGAGGCCTAGGATGAGACTTGAGGCCTACAGAGAGGCCTAGGATGAGACATGAGGCCTAGTGAGAGGCCTAGGATGAGACTTGAGGCCTACAGAGAGGCCTAGGATGAGACATGAGGCCTAGTGAGAGGCCTAGGATGAGACGTGAGGCCTAGGGAGAGGCCTAGGATGAGACATGAGGCCTAGTGAGAGGCCTAGGATGAGACTTGAGGCCTACAGAGAGGCCTAGGATGAGATGTGAGGCTTAGGAAGAAGCCTAGGATGAGACGTGGGGCCTAGGGAGAGGCCTAGGATGAGACATGGGGCCTAGGGAGAGGCCTAGCACGAGATATGAGGCCTAGGATGAGACGTGAGGCCTAGGGAGAGGCCTAGGATGAGACGTGGGGCCTACGAGAGCCTGCAGAGAGGCTTGCAGGAGGCCGGCCTGCCCGAGACGGTGGACAGGACGAACGACACCCGCTTGGGTAACGCAGGGGGACATGAGGGTCTAGGGAGAGGCCTAGGATGAGATGTGAGACCTAGGATGAGACTTGAGGCCTACGGAGAGGCCTAGGATGAGACTTGGTGCCTAGGGAGAGGCCTAGCACGAGATGTGAGGCCTAGGATGAGAGATGAGGCCTACAGAGAGGCCTAGGATGAGACATGAGGCCTACGAGAGCCTGCAGCGGGGCCTGCAGGAGGCCGGCCTTCCCGAAACGGTGGACAGGATGAATGAAACCCGCTTGGGTAACCCACGGCAGGGGGACATGGGGGGCTAGGGAGAGGCCTAACACGAGATGTGAGGCCTAGGATGAGACGTGAGGTCTACAGAGGCCTAGGATGAGACATGGGGCCTACAGAGGCCTAGGATGAGACGTGAGGTCTACAGAGGCCTAGGATGAGACATGGGGCCTACAGAGGCCTAGGATGAGACTTGAGGCCTACAGAGAGGCCTAGGATGAGACGTGGGGCCTACGGAGAGGCCTAGGATGGGACAGGGGGCCTAGGGAGAGGCCTAGGATGAGACGTGGGGCCTACAGAGGCCTAGCACGAGATGTGAGGCCTGCAGAGAGGCCGGGTACGGGTAAGGAATCAAAACCTGTTTGCGACCTTTGCCACCACCACCACGGTTATTGGTGGCAGCGGTGGCAAACGGTGGCGGATGGGTTTTGGTGGTGCTACAGAGGGACGTGCCCTCCCGTCCCGTACACTTTGGCCACGCTGTGATGGATCGGGAGAGATGTTGACTACCTCGCCTGGTACGCAGGAGGCCGTGGGTTCGATCCCGGACCCGTGACGACACCTGGCTGCTGTATTTTGTCGGAGTCTGCGTCTCTCTCTCTCCGTGGAGATATTGACTACCTCGCCTGGTATACAGGAGTTCGGGGGTTCGATCCCGGACCCTGGCGATGACTGGCTGCTGTATATGTGGAGTCTGCGTCTCTCTCTCCCTGGAGATGTTGACTACCTCGCCTGGTATACAGAGTTCGAGGGTTCGATCCCGGACCCGTGACGATGCCTGGCGGCTGTCGTACAACCGGAGTCGCTCTCTCTCTGGAGATGTTGACTGCCTCGCCTGGTACGCAGGAGGTCGTGGGTTCGATCCCGGACCCGTGACAATGCTTGGCTGCCATATATCTGGAGTCTGCGTATCTCTCTCCCTGGAGATGTTGACTACCTCGCCTGGTGTACAGGAATTCGGGGGTTTGATCCTGGACCTTGACAATGCTTGGCTGCCATAAATGCGGAGTCTGCGTCTCTCTCTCCCTGGAGATGTTGACTGCCTCGCCTGGTAAGCCGGGGGTCGTGGGTTCGATCCTGGACCCCTGACATTGCTTGGCTGCCATATATGTGGTGTCTGCGTCTCTCTCCGTGGAGATGTTGACTACCTCGCCTGGTATACAGGAATTCGGGGGATTGATCCTGGACCTTGACGATGCTTGGCTGCCATATATCTGGAGTCTGCGTCTCTCTCCGTGGAGATGTTGACTACCTCGCCTGGTACGCGGGAGGTCGTGGGTTCGATCCCGGACCCCTGTAGTTGCCTGGAGGCTGCCGTACAACCGGAGTCTGCGTCTCTCTCTCCCTGGAGATGTTGACTACCTCGCCTGTTGTGCGGGAGGTCGTGGGTTCGATCCCGGAGTCTCTCTCTCTCTGCCCGTGATGGCCGCTGCTGGTCCTCCGGTATTCTGTTCCCCACTTCCACTTTTAGAATCGACGCGTCTCCACGCGTTATTTGCAGAGAATTTGGCTGCCGCTGTGAATTCCCACGGCGGTGGTGGCGGCGATGATGATGATGATATCGGGCCAAGTAGCTTCTCTGAAAAATATCCACACAGCAGCTGAGTGGGAGCTTAAACCCTGGTAACAATGAGCATAGTTGCGTTTTAGTATGGGTCTCTGTGAGTATGGGTCTCTGTGAGTGTGGGTCTCTGTGAGTGTGGGTCTCTGTGAGTATGGGTCTCTGTGAGTATGGGTGTCTATGTGAGTATGGGTCTCTGTGAGTATGGGTCTCTGTGAGTGTGGGTCTCTGTGAGTGTGGGTCTCTGTGAGTATGGGTCTCTATGAGTATGGGTCTCTATGAGTGTGGGTCTCTGTGAGTGTGGGTCTCTGTGAGTGTGGGTCTCTGTGAGTGTGGGTCTCTGTGAGTGTGGGTCTCTGTGAGTATGGGTCTTTGTGAGTGTGGGTCTCTGTGAGTTTGGGTCTCTGTGAGTGTGGGTCTCTGTGAGTATGGGTCTCTATGAGTGTGGGTCTCTGTGAGTGTGGGTCTCTGTGAGTGTGGGTCTCTATGAGTATGGGTCTCTGTGAGTATGGGTCTCTATGAGTGTGGGTCTCTGTGAGTGTGGGTCTCTGTGGGTATGGGTCTCTGTGAGTGTGGGTCTCTGTGAGTATGGGTCTCTATGAGTGTGGGTCTCTGTGAGTGTGGGTCTCTGTGAGTGTGGGTCTCTGTGAGTATGGGTCTCTGTGAGTGTGGGTCTCTATGAGTATGGGTCTCTGTGAGTGTGGGTCTCTGTGAGTGTGGGTCTCTATGAGTATGGGTCTCTGTGAGTGTGGGTCTCTGTGAGTATGGGTCTCTATGAGTATGGGTCTCTATGAGTATGGGTCTCTATGAGTATGGGTCTCTGTGAGTGTGGGTCTCTATGAGTATGGGTTTCTATGAGTATGGGTCTCTATGAGTGTGGGTCTCTGTGAGTGTGGGTCTCTGTGAGTGTGGGTCTCTATGAGTGTGGGTCTCTGTGAGTATGGGTCTCTATGAGTGTGGGTCTCTGTGAGTGTGGGTCTCTGTGAGTGTGGGTCTCTATGAGTATGGGTCTCTGTGAGTATGGGTCTCTATGAGTATGGGTCTCTGTGAGTGTGGGTCTCTGTGAGTGTGAGTCTCTATGAGTGTGGGTCTCTGTGAGTATGGGTCTCTATGAGTGTGGGTCTCTATGAGTATGGGTCTCTATGAGTATGGGTCTCTGTGAGTGTGGGTCTCTGTGAGTGTGGGTCTCTATGAGTGTGGGTCTCTGTGAGTATGGGTCTCTGTGAGTGTGGGTCTCTGTGAGTGTGGGTCTCTGTGAGTATGGGTCTCTATGAGTGTGGGTATCTGTGAGTGTGGGTCTTTGTGAGTGTGGGTCTCTGTGAGTGTGGGTCTCTGTGAGTGTGGGTCTCTGTGAGTGTGGGTCTCTGTGAATGTGGGTCTCTGTGAGTGTGGGTCTCTATGAGTGTGGGTCTCTGTGAGTGTGGGTCTCTGTGAGTGTGGGTCTCTGTGAGTGTGGGTCTCTGTGAGTATGGGTCTCTGTGAGTGTGGGTCTCTGTGATTGTGGGTCTCTGTGAGTGTGGGTCTCTGTGAGTGTGGGTCTCTATGAGTGTGGGTCTTTGTGAGTGTGGGTCTCTGTGAGTGTGGGTCTCTGTGAGTGTGGGTCTCTGTGAGTATGGGTCTCTGTGAGTGTGGGTCTCTGTGAGTATGGGTCTCTGTGAGTGTGGGTCTCTGTGAGTGTGGGTCTCTGTGAGTGTGGGTCTCTGTGAGTGTGGGTCTCTGTGAGTATGGGTCTCTGTGAGTGTGGGTCTCTGTGAGTATGGGTCTCTGTGAGTATGGGTCTCTGTGAGTGTGGGTCTCTGTGAGTGTGGGTCTCTGTGAGTGTGGGTCTCTGTGAGTGTGGGTCTCTATGAGTATGGGTCTCTATGAGTATGGGTCTCCGTGAGTATGGGTCTCTGTGAGTGTGGGTCTCTGTGAGTATGGGTCTCTGTGAGTGTGGGTCTCTGTGAGTGTGGGTCTATGGGGGTGTGGGTCTCTGTGAGTATGGGTCTCTGTGAGTATGGGTCTCTGTGAGTGTGGGTCTCTGTGAGTGTGGGTCTCTGTGAGTGTGGGTCTCTGTGAGTGTGGGTCTCTATGAGTGTGGGTCTCTGTGAGTGTGGGTCTCTATGAGTGTGGGTCTCTGTGAGTGTGGGTCTCTATGAGTGTGGGTCTCTGTGAGTATGGGTCTCTGTGAGTATGGGTCTCTCTGAGTATGGGTCTCTATGAGTGTGGGTCTCTGTGAGTATGGGTCTCTATGAGTGTGGGTCTCTGTGAGTGTGGGTCTCTGTGAGTATGGGTCTCTATGAGTATGGGTCTCTGTGAGTGTGGGTCTCTGTGAGTGTGGGTCTCTGTGAGTGTGGGTCTCTGTGAGTATGGGTCTCTGTGAGTATGGGTCTCTGTGAGTGTGGGTCTCTGTGAGTGTGGGTCTCTGTGAGTATGGGTCTCTATGAGTGTGGGTCTCTGTGAGTGTGGGTCTCTGTGAGTGTGGGTCTCTGTGAGTGTGGGTCTCTATGAGTATGGGTCTCTGTGAGTGTGGGTCTCTGTGAGTATGGGTCTCTGTGAGTGTGGGTCTCTGTGAGTGTGGGTCTCTGTGAGTATGGGTCTCTGTGAGTGTGGGTCTCTATGAGTGTGGGTCTCTGTGAGTGTGGGTCTCTGTGAGTGTGGGTCTCTATGAGTATGGGTCTTTGTGAGTGTGGGTCTCTGTGAGTGTGGGTCTCTGTGAGTGTGGGTCTCTGTGAGTATGGGTCTCTGTGAGTGTGGGTCTCTGTGAGTGTGGGTCTCTGTGATTGTGGGTCTCTATGAGTGTGGGTCTCTGTGAGTGTGGGTCTCTGTGAGTGTGGGTCTCTATGAGTATGGGTCTCTGTGAGTGTGGGTCTCTGTGAGTATGGGTCTCTGTGAGTGTTGGTCTCTGTGAGTGTGGGTCTCTGTGAGTATGGGTCTCTGTGAGTGTGGGTCTCTGTGAGTGTGGGTCTCTGTGAGTATGGGTCTCTGTGAGTGTGGGTCTCTGTGAGTGTGGGTCTCTGTGAGTATGGGTCTCTATGAGTGTGGGTCTCTGTGAGTGTGGGTCTCTGTGAGTATGGGTCTCTGTGAGTGTGGGTCTCTGTGAGTGTGGGTCTCTATGAGTATGGGTCTCTATGAGTGTGGGTCTCTGTGAGTATGGGTCTCTGTGAGTGTGGGTCTCTGTGAGTATGGGTCTCTGTGAGTATGGGTCTCTATGAGTGTGGGTCTCTGTGAGTGTGGGTCTTTATGAGTGTGGGTCTCTGTGAGTGTGGGTCTCTGTGAGTGTGGGTCTCTATGAGTGTGCGTCTCTGTGAGTGTGGGTCTCTGTGAGTGTGGGTCTCTATGAGTATGGGTCTCTGTGAGTATGGGTCTCTATGAGTGTGGGTCTCTATGAGTATGGGTCTCTATGAGTGTGGGTCTCTGTGAGTGTGGGTCTCTATGAGTGTGGGTGTCTATGTGAGTATGGGTCTCTATGAGTGTGGGTCTCTGTGGGTGTGGGTCTCTGTGAGTATGGGTCTCTATGAGTGTGGGTCTCTATGAGTATGGGTCTCTGTGAGTGTGGGTGTCTATGTGAGTGTGGGTCTCTGTGGGTGTGGGTCTCTATGAGTATGGGTCTCTGTGAGTGTGGGTCTCTATGAGTGTGGGTCTCTATGAGTGTGGGTCTCTGTGGGTGTGGGTCTCTATGAGTATGGGTCTCTATGAGTGTGGGTCTCTATGAGTGTGGGTCTCTGTGAGTGTGGGTTTCTGTGAGTGTGGGTGTCTATGTGAGTGGGTCTCTATGAGTGTGGGTCTCTATGAGTGTGGGTCTCTGTGAGTGTGGGTTTCTGTGAGTGTGGGTGTCTATGTGAGTATGGGTCTCTATGAGTATGGGTCTCTGTGGGTGTGGGTCTCTGTGAGTGTGGGTCTCTGTGAGTGTGGGTCTCTGTGAGTGTGGGTCTCTATGAGTGTGGGTCTCTGTGAGTGTGGGTCTCTGTGAGTGTGGGTCTCTGTGAGTGTGGGTCTCTGTGAGTGTGGGTCTCTGTGAGTGTGGGTCTCTGTGAGTATGGGTCTCTGTGAGTGTGGGTCTCTGTGAGTGTGGGTCTCTGTGAGTATGGGTCTCTGTGAGTGTGGGTCTCTGTGAGTGTGGGTCTCTGTGAGTATGGGTCTCTGTGAGTGTGGGTCTCTATGAGTGTGGGTCTCTGTGAGTGTGGGTCTCTGTGAGTGTGGGTCTCTATGAGTATGGGTCTCTGTGAGTGTGGGTCTCTGTGAGTGTGGGTCTCTGTGAGTGTGGGTCTCTGTGAGTATGGGTCTCTGTGAGTGTGGGTCTCTGTGAGTGTGGGTCTCTATGAGTGTGGGTCTCTGTGAGTGTGGGTCTCTGTGAGTATGGGTCTCTGTGAGTGTGGGTCTCTGTGAGTGTGGGTCTCTATGAGTATGGGTCTCTGTGAGTGTAAGTCTCTGTGAGTGTGGGTCTCTGTGAGTGTGGGTCTCTGTGAGTATGGGTCTCTGTGAGTGTGGGTCTCTATGAGTGTGGGTCTCTGTGAGTGTGGGTCTCTGTGAGTGTGGTTCTCTATGAGTATGGGTCTCTGTGAGTGTGGGTCTCTGTGAGTGTGGGTCTCTGTGAGTGTGGGTCTCTGTGAGTGTGGGTCTCTGTGAGTGTGGGTCTCTGTGAGTATGGGTCTCTGTGAGTATGGGTCTCTGTGAGTGTGGGTCTCTGTGAGTATGGGTCTCTGTGAGTATGGGTCTCTGTGAGTGTGGGTCTCTGTGAGTGTGGGTCTCTGTGAGTATGGGTCTCTGTGAGTGTGGGTCTCTATGAGTGTGGGTCTCTGTGAGTGTGGGTCTCTGTGAGTGTGGCTCTCTATGAGTATGGGTCTCTGTGAGTGTGGGTCTCTGTGAGTGTGGGTCTCTGTGAGTGTGGGTCTCTGTGAGTTTGGGTCTCTGTGAGTGTGGGTCTCTGTGAGTGTGGGTCTCTGTGAGTGTGGGTCTCTGTGAGTGTGGGTCTCTGTGAGTATGGGTCTCTGTGAGTGTGGGTCTCTGTGAGTGTGGGTCTCTATGAGTGTGGGTCTCTGTGAGTGTGGGTCTCTGTGAGTGTGGGTCTCTGTGAGTGTGGGTCTCTGTGAGTAAGGGTGTCTATGAGTGTGGGTCTCTATGAGTATGGGTCTCTGTGAGTATGGGTCTCTGTGAGTGTGGGTCTCTGTGAGTGTGGGTCTCTGTGAGTGTGGGTCTCTGTGAGTAAGGGTGTCTATGAGTGTGGGTCTCTATGAGTATGGGTCTCTGTGAGTATGGGTCTCTGTGAGTGTGGGTCTCTGTGAGTGTGGGTCTCTATGAGTATGGGTCTCTGTGAGTGTGGGTCTCTGTGAGTGTGGGTCTCTATGAGTGTGGGTCTCTGTGAGTGTGGGTCTCTGTGAGTGTGGGTCTCTGTGAGTGTGGGTCTCTGTGAGTAAGGGTGTCTATGAGTGTGGGTCTCTATGAGTATGGGTCTCTGTGAGTATGGGTCTCTGTGAGTGTGGGTCTCTGTGAGTGTGGGTCTCTGTGAGTGTGGGTCTCTGTGAGTAAGGGTGTCTATGAGTGTGGGTCTCTATGAGTATGGGTCTCTGTGAGTATGGGTCTCTGTGAGTGTGGGTCTCTGTGGGTGTGGGTCTCTGTGAGTGTGGGTCTCTATTAGTATGGGTCTCTGTGAGTGTGGGTCTCTGTGAGTGTGGGTCTCTGTGAGTAAGGGTGTCTATGAGTGTGGGTCTCTATGAGTATGGGTCTCTGTGAGTGTGGGTCTCTGTGGGTGTGGGTCTCTGTGAGTGTGGGTCTCTGTGGGTCTCTATGAGTGTGGGTCTCTGTGGGTCTCTATGAGTGTGGGTCTCTGTGGGTCTCTATGAGTATGCGTCTCTGTGGGTCTCTATGAGTGTGGGTCTCTGTGGGTCTCTATGGGTCTCTGTGGGTCTCTATGAGTATGGGTCTCTGTGGGTCTCTATGGGTCTCTGTGGGTCTGTATGAGTATGGGTCTCTGTGGGTCTCTATGGGTCTCTGTGGGTCTCTATGAGTATGGGTCTCTGTGGGTCTCTGTGGGTCTCTATGGGTCTCTATGAGTTTGGGTCTCTGTGGGTCTCTGTGGGTCTCTATGAGTATGGGTCTCTATGGGTCTCTATGAGTATGGGTCTCTGTGGGTCTCTGTGGGTCTATATGGGTCTCTATGAGTGTGGGTCTCTGTGGGTCTCTGTGGGTCTCTATGAGTATGGGTCTCTATGGGTCTCTATGAGTATGGGTCTCTGTGGGTCTTTATAGGTCTCTATGAGTGTGGGTCTCTATGAGTATGGGTCTCTATGGGTTTCTGTGGGTCTGTATGAGTATGGGTCTCTGTGGGTCTCTATGGGTCTCTGTGGGTCTCTATGGGTCTCTGTGGGTCTCTGTGGGTCTCTATGACTGTGGGTCTCTGTGGGTCTCTATGGGTCTCTGTGGGTCTCTATGGGTCTCTGTGGGTCTCTGTGGGTCTCTATGACTGTGGGTCTCTGTGGGTCTCTATGGGTCTCTGTGGGTCTCTATGGGTCTCTGTGGGTCTCTGTGGGTCTCTATGAGTGTGGGTCTCTATGGGTCTCTGTGGGTCTCTATGACTGTGGGTCTCTGTGGGTCTCTATGAGTTTGGGTCTCTGTGGGTCTCTGTGGGTCTCTGTGGGTCTCTGTGGGTCTCTATGAGTTTGGGTCTCCGTGGGTCTTTGTGTAGCTCTAAGAACCTTGCGTTCAGATGATTCGGCTACGAATGCCCCACGTGATGATGACGTCGACAATGACGACATCGCCCACTTCAATTGCCACAATCATTTCCCACAACAAACAAAATGGCGACCTCTATTGCGCAATCCCCGGGGCAACAGAATCGAAATTATTTCTCGTCTCTTTCGCTAAAGTAACGTGGAAGGGAAATAATAAAATAAAATAAACATAAAACAATTAAATGTATTGCTTTATATTTGTATTCGTATTTTATGATTATTTTATTAATTCCCAAATTAAAAATATAAAACAATACATTTTATTGTTTTATATTTTTATGATTTTATTATTTCCCTTCTACGTGACTTTACCGAAAGAACCAAGAAGATGAATCCCTGCAGTCACGAAAGCTTTAAATCGAAAAATACAATGTATGGTTTTATATTTGTAGTCGTATTTTATGATTATTTTATTAATTCCCAAATTAAAAATATCAAACAAGAAATTTTATTGTTTTATATTTTTCTTATTTTATTATTTCCCTTCTACGTGACTTTACCGAAAGAAGCAAAAAACATTATATGAAACGATACATTTTATTGTTTTAAATTTGTATTATTAATTTTTTTCCCTTCTACGTTATGACTGTACCGAAAGAACCAAGACTGTGAATCCCTGCAGTCACGAAAGCTTTAAATCTAAATGTAGTCACCCCCTGTGAGTGACTGAGTGTCAATGTTGGTGTTGACCCTGCCAGCTAGAGATTTGCGGTGCCTCAGATATCAGAGGAAGTAGCCAACCCCTTGTTCTTTGTTCTTTCGGTAAAGTCACGTAGAAGGGAAATAATAAAATAATAAAAAATATTAAACAATAAAAAAACTTCTCACGACTTTTCGACTGCAACACAAGCCAATCATCATCAGGTGTGAAATCCATAGCCGTGGATTTTTATTGTTTTATATATTTTTTTATTATATGTATTATTTCCCTTCTACGTGACTTTACCTAAAGAACCAAGCATATGAATCCCTGCAGTCACGAAAGCTTTGAATCGAAATTTAGTCACCCTCTGTGAGTGAGTGAATGAGTGAGTTGCCAAGGTTGGGGTTGACCCTGCTAGCTAGAGATCTGCGGTGCCTCAAATATCAGAGGAAGTAGCCAACCCCCTGTTGTTGGTTCTTTCGGTAAAGTCACGTAGAAGGGAAATAATAAAATGATCAAATATAAAACAATAAAATGTATTGCTTTATTATTTTATTTTAGGAAATAATGAAATTAAAATAAAATAAAAATATAAAACAATAAAATGTATTGTTTTATGTTTTTATTCGTATTGTATTATTATGTTATTATTTCCCAAATGAAAAATATAAAACAATACATTTAATTGTTTTATATTTTTATTTTTATTTTATGATTATTTTATTATTTTCCAAAATAAAAAAATAAAAAAATAAAGCAATACATTTTATTCTTTTCTATTTTTTTTATTTTATTATTTCCCTTCTACGTTACTTTACCGAAAGAACCAAGTCTATGAATCCCTGCAGTCACGAAAGCTTCCAATCTCAATGTAGTCACCCCCTGTGAGTGACTGAGTTGCCAAGGTTGGGGTCTGACCCTGCCAGCTAAGGGGCCGTGGTGCCTCAGATATCAGAGGAAGTAGCCAACCCCTGATTCTTGGTTCTTTCGGTAAAGTCACGTCCAAGGGAAAGGGGGGGTTGGGAATGGCCCCCCGAAATCATTGGGTCTGGCCCTGCCAAGGCAACTGCAGGCTGAACTCGAAAATCAACAAATCTCGGAGCAAATCTGGCAAAGCAGTTGCGAGCATCACCATCGACATCATCAATACCAGCAGCTAACAACATCACCACCATCAACATGACCATCACCACCATCAACATCACCACCATCAACATCACCACCATCAACATCACCATCAACATCATCAATACCAGCAGCTAACAACATCACCACCATCAACATCAACATCATCAACATCACCATCAACATCATCAATACCAGCAGCTAACAACATCACCACCATCAACATGACCATCACCACCATCAACATCACCACCATCAACATCACCATCATCAACATCACCATCAACATCATCAATACCAGCAGCTAACAACATCACCACCATCAACATCAACATCATCAACATCACCATCAACATCATCAATACCAGCAGCTAACAACATCACCACCATCAACATCAACATCATCAACATCACCATCAACATCATCAATACCAGCAGCTAACAACATCACCACCATCAACATGACCATCACCAGCATCAACATCACCACCATCATCACCATCAACATCACCACCACCATCACCACCATCAACATCACCATCATCAACATCACCATCACCACCATCATCATCAACACCAGCTAACAACATCACCACCACCATCAACACCACCATCATCAACATCACCATCAACATCATCATCACCACCACCGTCATCATCAACACCATCAACATCATCAACATCACCATCAACATCACCATCATCATCAACACCATCATCACCATCAACATCACCATCACCACCACCATCATCATCAACACCATCATCACCATCAACATCACCATCAACATCACCATCAACATCACCATCATCAACATCACCATCAACATCACCACCATCAACATGACCATCACCACCATCAACATCACCACCATCAACATCACCATCATCAACATCACCATCAACATCATCAATACCAGCAGCTAACAACATCACCACCATCAACATCAACATCATCAACATCACCATCAACATCATCAATACCAGCAGCTAACAACATCACCACCATCAACATGACCATCACCACCATCAACATCACCACCATCAACATCACCATCATCAACATCACCATCAACATCATCAATACCAGCAGCTAACAACATCACCACCATCAACATCAACATCATCAACATCACCATCAACATCATCAATACCAGCAGCTAACAACATCACCACCATCAACATCAACATCATCAACATCACCATCAACATCATCAATACCAGCAGCTAACAACATCACCACCATCAACATGACCATCACCAGCATCAACATCACCACCATCATCACCATCAACATCACCACCACCATCACCACCATCAACATCACCATCATCAACATCACCATCACCACCATCATCATCAACACCAGCTAACAACATCACCACCACCATCAACACCACCATCATCAACATCACCATCAACATCATCATCACCACCACCGCCATCATCAACACCATCAACATCATCAACATCACCATCAACATCACCATCATCATCAACACCATCATCACCATCAACATCACCATCACCACCACCATCATCATCAACACCATCATCACCATCAACATCACCATCAACATCACCATCAACATCACCATCATCAACATCACCATCAACATCACCACCATCAACATCACCATCAACACCATCAACATCACCACCATCAACATCACCATCATCAACATCACCATCAACATCATCAATACCAGCAGCTAACAACATCACCACCATCAACATCAACATCATCAACATCACCATCAACATCATCAATACCAGCAGCTAACAACATCACCACCATCAACATGACCATCACCACCATCAACATCACCACCATCAACATCACCATCATCAACATCACCATCAACATCATCAATACCAGCAGCTAACAACATCACCACCATCAACATCAACATCATCAACATCACCATCAACATCATCAATACCAGCAGCTAACAACATCACCACCATCAACATCAACATCATCAACATCACCATCAACATCATCAATACCAGCAGCTAACAACATCACCACCATCAACATGACCATCACCAGCATCAACATCACCACCATCATCACCATCAACATCACCACCACCATCACCACCATCAACATCACCATCATCAACATCACCATCACCACCATCATCATCAACACCAGCTAACAACATCACCACCACCATCAACACCACCATCATCAACATCACCATCAACATCATCATCACCACCACCGTCATCATCAACACCATCAACATCATCAACATCACCATCAACATCACCATCATCATCAACACCATCATCACCATCAACATCACCATCACCACCACCATCATCATCAACACCATCATCACCATCAACATCACCATCAACATCACCATCAACATCACCATCATCAACATCACCATCAACATCACCACCATCAACATCACCATCAACACCACCATCATCATCAACACCACCATCATCATCAACACCAGCTAACAACATCACCACCATCATCAACATCACCACCATCATCACCATCACCATCATCAACATCACCATCACCATCATCAACATCACCATCAACACCACCATCATCACCATCAACATCATCACCATCAACATCACCATCATCACCATCAACATCACCATCAACATCACCATCAACATCACCATCAACATCACCATCAACATCACCATCAACATCACCATCATCAACATCACCATCATCAACATCACCATCATCAACATCACCATCAACATCACCACCATCAACATCACCATCAACACCACCATCATCATCACCATCAACATCACCATCATCATCAACACCAGCTAACAACATCACCATCATCATCAACACCACCATCATCAACATCACCATCAACATTACCATCAACATCACCATCATCACCACCATCATCATCATCACCAGCAGCTAACAACATCACACGCCTCGCCAAATAGAAGCAGTTCCAGCCCATCGCATTAGGGGCGAGTTCATTAAATGTTTGACCAAATAGAACAAAAATTTCGATTCGAAGCTTTCGTGACTGCAGGGATTCATCTTCTTGGTTCTGTCGGTAAAGTCATCACGTAGAAGGGAAATCATAAAATAATAAAAATGTAAAACAATAAAAAAAAATTCTCACGACGTGTCGACTGCAACACAAACAATCATCATCAGGTGTGAAATCCACAGCTGTGGATTTTTATTGTTTTAAATATGTTTGTTATTTTATTATTTCCCTTCTACGTGACTTTGCCTAAAGAACCAAGCATATGAATCCCTGCAGTCACGAAAGCTTTCAATAAAAAAAAATAGAATCGAAAGTGTTCACATTCTTTGGGGGTGTTCGTTGGCTAAAGTCACATCGATGGGATTCAATGGAAAATAACAAACAAACATTCCACTACGGATCGATCGCAACACGCAAGAGGTCATCGTCGGGAGAGGGCGGGGAGGGGAATGAGAGATAATATCATTCTCTCAGTTTCATATTCATAGGTTTTCGGTAAAGTCAACAGGTAGGTAAAACATTAAAATTAATAAAAGTAAAATAAAATAAAAATCACGACGTTTCGGAGGCAACACAAGCTTCCGTCTTCAGGTGGAACCGTCACAGCCACGACAGCTGTATCAAGTAAATGAGAGATTGCAAGAGCTACCAACTCCGTATATATAATGGTTGGAGAGGGGGGGAAAGGCCAAGTACGGCACACTTTTTTTTATTAATATGGTAAGGTGAGGCTTAAGAGGGTGAGAGCCTTTGTTATGGAGAGATACGGTTTGTGACTAAGCCTGGCCTACATAACAATAGTGTGAAAAAAGAAAACAAACTAAACATGGTAAAACAAGCCTGGCTGTCTTATCGATAACCTGTAATAGTTGTCTGTCGAATAAGATGGTCCAAATAAGTGTAGTTAAATATTTTTTGCATGGTTAATCACATCTTTCCAATGATTCATCATTGGAAAGATATACGGAGTGGTAGCTCTTGTAATCTCTCATTTACTTGATATTTTACCTACCTGGTGACTTTACCGAAACAACCTAAGCATATTACAGGTTATTGATAGACAGCCAGCCTTGTTTTACCATGTTTAGTTTGTTTCTTTTTTCACACTATTGTTATGTAGGCCAGGCTTAGTCACAAACCGTACCTCTCCATAACAAAGGCTCAGCCTCTTAAGCCTCACCTTACCATATTAATAAAAAGTGTGCCGTACTTGGCCCTTCCCCCCCTCTCCAACCATTATATATACGGAGTGGTAGCTCTTGCAATTTCACATTTACTTGATACAGCTGTCGTGGCTGTGACGGTTCCACCTGAAGACGGAAGCTTGTGTTGCCTCCGAAACGTCGTGGATTTTTATTTTATTTAACGTTTATTAATTTTAATGTTTTACCTACCTGTTGACTTTACCGAAAACCTAAGAATCTGAATCCTTGGAGTCACGAAAGCTTCAAATCTAGAAATACTCATAGTTCTTTCGGTAAAGTCACGTAGGTAAAAAATGAAATTAAAATTAATAAAAATAATAAAATCACGACGACGTTTCGAAAGGCAACACAAGTCTCCGTCATCAGGTGGGACCGTCACGGCTGTGACGAAAGCTTCAAATCTAGAACAGGTCCCTGCGGGGTGGGCTGGTAGGAACGAACAACCAAATAATATAAACATCATGTATTATGACACTTGTTTAGCCAGGAAAGCCTCACTGAGTGTAAAGGTTTTTGTAGGGTCCTGCCAAGTGTTTGCAGTAAGGGGGCGATGATGCTACACCGAATCGGACGATACGAAGGGAGAGTGTGAGGCCTAGTTCTAGGCTTTAGGCCTAGCTGTAGGCTTTAGGCCGCTGTGAGTTCATTTTTAATTTAAATGTTTTAATTATTTATGTAAAAGCATTAAATGTAAATGTTTCTATTTAAAAACATCAGGGAATGTAACATTGTTGAACATTAACTCCCTTGCACACACGCGGGGGTACGATACGAAGGGAGAGTTTGAGGCGTAGTTCGAGGCTTTAGGCCTAGCTGTAGGCTTTAGGGCGCTGTGAGTTAATTTTTAATTTAAAAGTTTTAATTAAAAGCTACGTCAGGGAATTATAAGCGAATGTTACACTTGTTTAGCCAGGAAAGCGTCACTGAGTCTAAAGGTTTTTGTAAGGTCCTGCCAAGTGTTTGCAGTAGGGGGCAATGTTGCTACACCGAATCGGACATCGGACGGACGGACGGACGATATAATCTATTGTAGGCTGGTTCACTTCGTTCCTACCAGTATAATCTCATAACCTGACAAGCGAAATGAATCAACGGCAGCAGCTTGCGCTAGTCTGTCCTCGGACGCCTTTCGCCGCAAATATCTCGGGAACCCGAGGACACGACAACAAAAAGCTCCCCCACTTCTAAATATAGTCCTCGTGATCTCTCTTCTTTCTATTTTCCATTCGCGACTTTGCGATGGGGGGTGGGGGGTGGTGGTGGTGGGGGTGCTGGTGGTGGTGGGGGTGGTGGGGGTGGGGGTGGTGGGGGTGGTGGGGGTGGTGGTGGTGGGGGGGGGGGGTGGTGGTGGTGGGGGGGGTGGTGGGGGTGGTGGAGGGGGTGGTGGTTGTGGTGGTGGGTAGACGGAGTGGTGGTGGTGGTGGTGGTGGTTGTGGTGGTGGTGGGGGTGATGGGGGTTGTGGGGGTGGTGGTGGGAGTGGTGGTGGGGGTGGTGGTGGTGGTGGTGGGGGTGGTGGTGGTGGGGGTGATGGTGGTGGGGGTGCTGGTGGGGGTGGTGGTGGTGGGGGTGGGAGTGATGGTGGTGGGGGTGGTGATGGTGGTGGTGGGGGTGGTGGTGGTGGGGGTGGTGGTGGTGATGGTGGTGGGGGTGGTGGTGGTGGGGGTGGTGGGGGTGGTGGTGGTGGGGTTGGTGGTGGTAGGGTGGTGATGGTGGTGATGGTGATGGTGGTGGTGGTGATGGTGGTGGTGGGGGTGGTGGTGGTTGGGGTGGTGGGGGTAATGGTGGGGGTGGTGGGGGTGGTGGTGGTGGGGGTGGTGGTGGTGGTGGGGGTGGTGGTGGTGGGGGTGGTGGTGGTGGTCGTGGTGGGGGTGGTGGTGGTGGTGGTGGGGGTGGTGGTGGTGATGTTGATGATGGTGGTGGTGATGGTGATGTTGGTGTGGTGATGGTGGGTGTGGTAGTGGTGGTGATGGTAGTGGTGATGGTGGTGATGGTGGTGGTGATGGTGATGGTAGTGTGGGTGGGCGTGTGAAGGGAGTTCAGGATACTAAGTCACGACTCTGGCACCTTGACCGAAGTGATTGGAAGCCATGGGGGGGGGATCAACTCAACAACAACGGCTCAAGATGGCTGTCAGACTTGCCGTGCGTTGGTACGGGATCAGGTTCAGATAGGATTTTATTGTCCCCCGGCAATTTTTGGGACCCTCAGCGGGAATCGAAACCGGGTTGGCCGGGTTCGTAGTGGCCAGGGCAGTGGCGGCTCCTGCAAAATCTCTCAGGGGGGGGGGAGGGCAAATGTCTGGATGATTGATAAGGATAAGGTCCACCCTTGCAATGGATAAATTAACAGCTTAAGCGTGTAAAGGCAACTTCACTTCTTTAATATTAATGCAAAATAAAGTGACTCTTACAATACATCTTCTTGTTTGTTTCTATACTCACTATTATTACAATCCACTCGTGTTTCTTTTATTAAAGATTCCACTAGGTGGCGACACATTATATTGTTGGATGAAACGTGCTTACGTATGATGACGTAAGCACGTATGATGACGTTGGCACGTTAGTGCGAGCCCTCCCGGAAGCCATAGAGAATGCATTGCAGCGCCCGCCGTTCGAAAAAAAAACATCTTTGAATGTAAGTCTATGGGACCACTCGGGGCGATTCTCAGCCGGAGGGAAATCGCACAAAAAGAGGCGGTACTCCACAGAACGTAGCATGACGCTGATTGGACTATATCCAGAGGCACAGTGACGGCTCGCGTGACTCTGTGGTTGAATGACATTGGTGGTGCGTCGCCCAATCGCCCTAATGAAGAAACCGCCCCTGGGTCAGGGTAGCCACTGACTGCTACGCCCACCGCTCCCCACCCGCACCACCAACCCCCACCGCTCCACATTGCTCAACAACGACAACAACTTCTAGATTTGAAGCTTTCGTGACTGCAAGGATTCATACTCTGAGGTTTTTTCGGTAAAGTCACCGTGTAGGTAAAAATTTTTAAATCAATGAAAGCAAAATAAAACAAAGCACACGTTTGTCGTGTTTGCCATGTGTGAGTCACAAACCGCACGTCTCCATAACAAAGGCTCTCACGCTCTTAAGCCAATCTTAATTTTAGAACTTTCGTGACTGCAGGAATTATTATTTGGTTCTTTCGGTTAAGTCACGTCTAAAGATCGATTGCTTGTGTTGCAATCGATCTTTAGACGTGACTTAACCGAAAGAACCAAATAATAACCCTCTTAAGCCTCACCTTACCATATTAATTAAAAAAAGTGTGCCGTACTTGGCCTTCCCCCCCCCTCTCCAACCATTATATAAACGGAGTGGTAGCTCTTGCAATCTCTCATTCACTTGATACAGCTGTCGTGGCTGTGACGGTTCCACCTGAAGACGGAAGGCTTGTGTTGCCTCCGAAACGTCGTGATTTTTATTGTTTTATTTTACTTTTATTAATTTTAATGTTTTACCTACCTGGTGACTTTACCGAAACAACCTAAGAACATTACAGGTTATTGATAAGACAGCCAGGCTTGTTTTACCATGTTTAGTTTGTTTCTTTTTTCACACTATTGTTATGTAGGCCAGGCTTAGTCACAAACCGTACCTCTCCATAACAAAGGCTCACACCCTCTTAAGCCTCACCTTACCATATTAATAAAAAAAAGTGTGCCGTACTTGGCCTTTCCCCCCCTCTCCAACCCCAACCATTATATATACGGAGTTGGTAGCTCTTGCAATCTCTCATTTACTTGATACAGCTGTCGTGGCTGTGACGGTTCCACCTAAAGACGGAAGCTTGTGTTGCCTCCGAAACGTCGTGAATTTTTTTTATTGTTTTATTTTGCTTTTATTGATTTACATTTTTTACCTACACGGTGACTTTACCGAAAAAACCTAAGAGTTAGAGAACGACAGCAACTACCGCCATTTTCCAGTGGCGTCACCACGACGCTTGTGCCAGGCCATGTGCACCTTAAGGCCACGTGAAGTGTCGAACGCACGCTGAAAGGAGGTCACGGGGCAGACCAACAACGCTGTTCCGGGCATCGGCGCATCCACACGACATCATGGATGCATGCCGGGTCCAAGCAAGAACATCTGCTGGACTACGTAGTGACGGAACAGCGGATGCGAGCCCATGTCCTTGACACCATGACCTACCGTGGAGCTGATCTGGCCTCTGACCACCAACTTGTCATCTGTAAGATGCGCCTGCCATTCTTCCACTCCGGTGATGGGTGTACACCCAGGACCCCATTCCAACCCACAGTGGCCTGGTCTCAGCTAGCTGATGAAAGTTGCAAGCGAGAATTTCATCATCGCTTGCGGCTGGGGTTGGCATCGTCCCCCACTCCTCCTGATGTCGAGGGGAAATGGGCGAGGTTTAGGACTGTGGCTCATGCAGCTGCAATGGCTGCTTTGGGTACGCGGTCCAGACCTCCCCAGAGACCCTGGCTGACAGAGGAGGTGTTCAGGATGGCTGAGAAAAAGCGACAGGCCCACTCTCATCGGCTACAGCATCCCACGTCGGAGAATGAGGAGGCTTGTACCGCAGCCTTCGCTCGGAGGTTCGGAGAGCCGTGAGACGCTGCAAGGATGGGTGGTGGTCGCGGGTTGCTGAGAGGAAATGGAGTCTACATCATGGGACCTCCTTTGCCAGTACCAAAATATACTAATGGGGGTTTCCCCCTTTTGTCTGGCAACAAGACTGACACCTTTTGCAAGGAATCATGTTTACATTAACCGCAATACTTGCAGTCAAATGCAAACAAAAAACACAACTCTGATCATTTATGCGTTGTCCTTGAAACTGATTGGTCCACACCAGAGACAGCTTACTTTAGAGCCTAGTCTCATATGGTGTTCGACCAGATGACGCCAAAAGGCGCACTCAGTTTCAAAGACAACGCACTATCAGAAATGGAGTCTGCCTCAATGGCCCGCGATCACAAATCGCTCTTTGACTCCATAAACAAGTATAACCCGTAAAAACAAAGTTTTTGTTCACTATAAATCCTTAATATGCGTGGCGGCTAGAGTCCTCTCGTCCTCTGGCTTGAGATGGCTGCCACCTATGGGTCAGATGATTGCATTGCACCATTAAGCAATTGGTAATTACATATAATCTTAATTTTAGAACTTTCGTGACTGCAGGAATTATTATTTGTTTCTTTCGGTTAAGTCACGTCTAAAGATAAAATAATAAATTAAATTAAATAATAGAATGCGACGTTTCGATTGCAACACAAGCAATCATCATCAGGTATAATGAAATAGCGACATAAAATCTAACCAGAAAACTATAGACAGACATATTAGCAGACAGATATCACCAAGATACATAGCGAGAGCAACACAGGTAACAGAGAGGGGTGATCGTCTCTGTGGGGTGGCCTTAAATAGACGGAGGAGGGCGGACGCAGAGAGAGGGAGGAGGGTTAGAGAAAAAATTAGCATATCAATGAGTGGACAACAAAACGTGGTGCTGCAAGTACGATGACACGGCAAGCAAGCCTGAAAATCATGAGAAGGACACACTAAAATTAAATAACCTAGAAAAATATCGAAATTTAATGTAATACAACACAGAGGGTCGGTCAACACGCAATTAACGCATAGCCTGCTTGATTACGTATTTCAAAGATTGCTAAGTTAGAATTTAAGTGTGAACATTCCAAAGAGAGGACACAGGCAGAGAGAACAAGTCGTCAGAGAGAGAAAAAAGAACGTTCTAAAATTAAGATTGAACCACTTCTACGGGGAAGTTTTAAACTTATCTTCTTTTTTCACCCCCTGTGAGTGGCTGGCTGAGGTGCCATCTGTTGAGGAAGTACTGAAGGCGATCCAGAGTCTGAGACCAGGAAAGGCACCGGGCAGAGATGATCTCCCAAGCAAAATGCTGCCAATGTATCGATCATCCTCTTATCGATAGCAGCAGCAACAGCAGATTCATATCAATGTATCGATCATCCTCTTATCGATAGCAACAGCAGATTCATGTCAATGTATCGATTATCCTCTTAGCGATAGCAGCAGCAACAGCAGATTCATGCCAATGTATCGATCATCCTCTTATCGATAGCAGCAGCAACAGCAGATTCATGTCAATGTATCGATCATCCTCTTATCGATAGCAACAGCAGATTCATGTCAATGTATCGATTATCCTCTTAGCGATAGCAGCAGCAACAGCAGATTCATGCCAATGTATCGATCATCCTCTTATCGATAGCAGCAGCAACAGCAGATTCATGTCATTGTGTCTCTGATCGTCCTCTTAGCTAAATCAGCAGCACTTGCCCCTATAGCACTGTTAGATGCTACCTGGGGGACCTTTGTGCGTGTGTGTGATGATGATATCAGTCAGCTGATTGAGCTGCGATCTGTGATGACCAAGTCGCTTGTCTGATAACGATCAACACATCACTGCGCCTGACACCCTAGTCAGGGTCTGTGTGAGTGTGGGTCTCTGTGGGTCTCTATGGGTCTCTATGAGTGTGGGTCTCTATGAGTGTGGGTCTCTGTGGGTCTCTGTGGGTCTCTGTGGGTGTCTATGAGTGTGGGTCTCTGTGGGTCTCTATGAGTGTGGGTCTCTGTGGGTCTCTGTGGGTTTGTGTGAGTGTGGGTCTCTGTGGGTCTCTATGGGTCTCTGTGGGTCTCTGTGTGTGTCTATGAGTCTGGGTCTCTGTGGGTCTCTGTGAGTGTGGGTCTCTGTGGGTCTCTGTGGGTCTCTATGAGTATGGGTCTCTGTGGGTCTCTGTGGGTCTCTATGAGTGTGGGTCTCTGTGGGTCTCTATGGGTCTCTGTGGGTCTCTATGGGTCTATGTGGGTCTCTGTGGGTCTCTATGAGTGTGGGTCTCTGTGGGTCTCTATGGGTCTCTGTGGGTCTCTATGGGTCTCTGTGGGTCTCTGTGGGTCACTATGAGTGTGGGTCCCTGTGGGTCTCTGTGGGTCACTATGAGTGTGGGTCTCTGTGGGTCTCTATGAGTGTGGGTCTCTATGGGTGTGGGTCTCTGTGGGTCTGTATGGGTCTCTATGAGTGTGGGTCTCTGTGGGTCTCTGTGGGTCTCTATGAGTGTGGGTCTCTGTGGGTCTCTGTGGGTCTCTGTGGGTCTCTGTGAGTGTGGGTCTCTGTGGGTCTCTATGAGTATGGGTCTCTGTGGGTCTCTGTGTGTCTCTGTGAGTATTGGTCTCTGTGGGTCTCTATGAGTGTGGGTCTCTGTGGGTCTCTATGAGTGTGGGTCTCTGTGAATCTCTGTGGGTCTCTATGGGTCTCTGTGGGTCTCTGTGGGTCTCTGTGGGTCTCTATGAGTATTGGTGTCTGTGTGTCTCTATGAGTGTGGGTCTGTGTGGGTCTCTATGAGTGTGGGTCTCTGTGGGTGTCTATGAGTATGGATCTCTGTGGGTCTCTGTGGGTCTCTATGAGTGTGGGTCTCTGTGGGTCTGTGTGGGTCTCTATGAGTGTGGGTCTCTGTGGGTCTCTGTGGGTCTCTGTGGGTCTCTATGAGTGTGGGTCTCTGTGGGTCTCTGTGTGGGTCTGTGTGGGTCTCTGTGGGTCTCTGTGGGTCTCTGTGGGTCTCTATGAGTGTGGGTCTTTGTGTGGGTCTGTGTGGGTCTCTATGAGTGTGGGTCTCTGTGGGTCTCTGTGGGTCTCTATGAGTTTGGGTCTCTGTGGGTCTCTATGAGTGTGGGTCTCTGTGGGTTTCTATGAGTCTCTGTGGGTCTCTACGAGTTTGGGTCTCTGTGGGTCTCTATGAGTTTGGGTCTCTGTGGGTCTCTGTGGGTCTGTGTGGGTCTCTGTGGGTCTCTGTGGGTCTGTGTGGGTCTCTGTGGATCTCTATGGGTCTCTGTGGGTCTCTGTGGGTCTCTATGAGTGTGGGTCTCTGTGGGTCTCTGTGGGTCTGTGTGGGTCTCTGTGGGTCTCTATGGGTCTCTGTGGGTCTCTGTGGGTCTCTATGAGTTTGGGTCTCTGTGGGTCTCTATGAGTTTGGGTCTCTGTGGGTCTCTGTGGGTCTGTGTGGGTCTCTGTGGGTCTCTATGGGTCTCTGTGGGTCTCTGTGGGTCTCTATGAGTGTGGGTCTCTGTGGGTCTCTGTGGGTCTGTGTGGGTCTCTGTGGGTCTCTGTGGGTCTGTGTGGGTCTCTGTGGGTCTCTGTGGGTCTCTGTGGGTCTCTATGAGTGTGGGTCTCTGTGGGTCTCTGTGGGTCTCTGTGGGTCTCTATGGGTCTCTGTGGGTCTCTGTGGGTCTCTATGAGTGTGGGTCTGTGTGGGTCTCTGTGGGTCTCTATGAGTATGGGTCTCTGTGGGTCTCTGTGGGTCTCTGTGGGTCTCTATGAGTGTGGGTGTCTATGAGTGTGGGTCTCTGTGGGTCTCTATGAGTGTGGGTGTCTATGAGAGTGGGTCTCTGTGAGTCTCTATGAATCTCTGTGGGTCTCTGTGGGTCTCTGTGGGTCTGTGTGGGTCTCTACGAGTACGTGTCTGACGTTTCGCACCACCACCCCCCCCGCCCCAGGCTGCGAGGAGAAAGCCGCGACGTCGTGCTGTGTCTGCGTCCTCGCGAACCCGGCGCATTGCATGGCGCTGCTTGCTGAGGGCAGTCGCGAGTGTCCAGGTGGGTCGGTGGACTAACCCCCACTCCACCCCTCCCTCCTCCACCTACTGCCTCCACCCTCCACCCCTCCACCCCCTCCACCCTCCATTCCTCCCCTCCACTCCACTCCCCCCTCTCCTCCCTCCCCCTCCACCCCCCCCCCACTCCTTCCCCACCCCCCCTCCCTCCCCCCTTCTTCTCCTCCACTCCCCCCCCCCTCCCTCCCTCTCCCCCCTCCACCCTCCCCCTCCCCTCACTCTCCCCCCTCACTCTCCCTCCCCCCTCACTCTCCCCCCCCCCCCACTCCTTCCCCACCCCCCCTCCCTCCCCCCTTCTTCTCCTCCACTCCCCCCTCCACCCTCCACCCCCCCTCCCTCCCCCTCCCCCCTCCCTCCCTCCCCCCTCCACCTTCCCCCTCCCCTCACTCTCCCCCCCTCACTCCCTCCCCCCTCACTCCCTCCCCCCTCCCTCCCTCACCCCCCCCCTCTCCTCTCACTCTCCCCCCCCCCACTCCCTCCCCCTCCCTCCCCCCTCCCTCCCTCACCCCCCCTTCTCCCCTCACTCTCCCTCCCCCCTCCCTCCCTCCCCCCTCCCTCCCTCACCCCCCCCCTCTCCTCTCACTCTCCCCCCCCCCCACTCCCCCCTCCCTCCCTCCCCCCTCCCTCCCTCACCCCCCCCCCTTCTCCCCTCACTCTCCCTCCCCCCCCCACTCCCTCCCCCCTCCCTCCCTCCCCCCTCCCTCCCTCACCCCCCCCCCTCTCCCCTCCCTCTCCCCCCCCCACTCCCTCCCCTCTCCCTCCCTCTTCCCTCCCTCACCCCCCCCCCTTCTCCCCTCACTCTCCCTCCCCCCCCACTCCCTCCCCCCTCCCTCCCTCTCCCCTCCCTCCCTCACCCCCCCCCCTCTCCCCTCCCTCTCCCCCCCCCACTCCCTCCCCTCTCCCTCCCTCTTCCCTCCCTCACCCCCCCCCCCTCTCCTCTCACTCTCCCCCCCCCCCCACTCCCTTCCCCCTCCCTCCCCCCTCCCTCCCTCACCCCCCCCCCCTCTCCTCTCACTCTCCCCCCCCCCCACTCCCTCCCCCCTCCCTCACTCCCCCCTCCCTCCCTCACCCCCCCCTCTCCCCTCCCTCTCCCCCCCCCACTCCCTCCCCCCTCCCTCCCTCCCCCCTCCCTCCCTCACCCCCCCCCCCCCTCTCCTCTCACTCCCCCCCCCCACTCCCTCCCCCCTCCCTCCCTCCCCCCTCCTCCCTCACCCCCCCTCTCCCCTCCCTCTCCCCCCCACTCCCTCCCCCCTCCCTCCCTCCTCCCTCCCTCACCCTCCCCCCCTCTCCTCTCACTCTCCCCCCCCCCCCACTCCCTCCCCCCTCCCTCCCTCCCCCCTCCCTCACCCTTCCCCTCTCCCCTCACTCTCCCTCCCCCCCCACTCCCTCCCCCCCTCCCTCCCTCACCCCCCCTCTCTCCTCACTCTCCCTCCCCCCCCACTCCCTCCCCCCTCCCTCCCTCCCCCCGCCCTCCCTCACCCCCCCCTTCTCCCCTCACTCTCCCTCCCCCCCCACTCCCTCCCCCCTCCCTCCCTCCCCCCTCCCTCCCTCACCCCCCCCCCTCTCCTCTCACTCTCCCCCCCCTCACTCCCTCCCCCCTCCCTCCCTCCCTCCCCCCTCCCTCCCTCACCCCCCCCCTCTCCCCTCACTCTCCCTCCCCCCCCACTCCCTCCCCCCTCCCTCCCTCCCCCCTCCCTCCCTCACCCTTCCCCTCTCCTCTCACTCTCCCCCCCCCCCACTCCCTCCCCCCTCCCTCCCTCCCCCCTCCCTCCCTCACCCCCCCCCCTCCCCTCACTCTCCCTCCCCCCCCACTCCCTCCCCCCTCCCTCCCTCCCCCCTCCCTCCCTCACCCTTCCCCTCTCCTCTCACTCTCCCCCCCCCCCACTCCCTCCCCCCTCCCTCCCTCCCCCCTCCCTCCCTCACCCCCCCTCCTCCCCTCACTCTCCCTCCCCCCCCACACCCTCCCCCCTCCCTCCCTCCCCCCTCCCTCCCTCACCCCCCCCTTCTCCCCTCACTCTCCCTCCCCCCCCACTCCCTCCCCCCTCCCTCCCTCCCCCCTCCCTCCCTCACCCCCCCCCCTCTCCTCTCACTCTCCCCCCCCCCACTCCCTCCCCCCTCCCTCCCTCCCTCCCCCCCTCCCCTCCCTCACCCCCCCCCTCTCACCTCACTCTCCCCTCACCCCCCACTCCCTCCCCCCCTCCCTCCCCCCTCCCTCCCTCACCCCCCCCCTCTCCCCTCCCTCTCCCCCCCCCCACCTCCTCCCCCTCCCTCCCACCCTCCACCATCCCTCACCCCCCCCTCTCACCTCACACTCACCCCCCCCTCCCCACTCCCACCCCCCACCCTCCCACCCCCTCCCTCCCTCACCCCCCCCACTCCCCCCCCCCACTCCCACCCCCCCCCACCCTCCTCCCCACACCCCCCCCCTCTCCTCTCACTCTCCCTCCCCCCCCACTCCCTCACCCCCTCCCACCCCCCACCCTCCCTCACCCCCCCCCTCTCCTCTCACTCACCCTCCCCCCCCCACACCCTCCCCCCCTCCCTCCCTCCCTCAACCCACCCCACACCCCCCCCCTCTCCTCTCACTCTCCCTCCCCCCCCCACTCCCTCCCCCCTCCCTCCCTCCCCCCTCCCTCCCTCACCCCCCCCCCCTCTCCTCTCACTCTCCCTCCCCCCCCACTCCCTCCACCCTCCCCCCCCACCCTCCCTCACCCCCCCCACCCCACCCCCCTCACCCCACTCTCCCACCCCCCCCACTCCCTCCCCCCTCCCCACCCTCACCCCCCCCCCTCTCCACTCACCCCCCCCCCCCCACTCCCTCCCCCACCCCTCCCTCACCCCCCCCTCTCCCCTCACTCACCCACCCCCCCCACCACCCCTCCCCCCCCCCACCCTCCCTCCCCCACCCACCACCCCCCCACCCTCCCCCACCACCACCCCCCCCCCACCCCTCCCCCCCACCCACCCCCCTCCCACCCTCACCCCCCCCCCCCTCCACCCACTCCCCCCCCCCACTCCCACCCCCCCACCCACCCACCCCCACCCCCCTCACCCCCCCTCTCCCCTCACTCTCCCTCCCCCCCCACACCCCCCCACCCACTCCCTCACCCCCCCCCTCTCCCCTCACTCTCCCCCCCCCCACACCCCCCCCCACCCTCCCACCCCCCCCCCTCCCCACCCCCCCCTCTCCTCCACTCCCCCCCCCACTCCTCCCCCCTCCCCCCCCCCCACCCTCACCCCCCCCTCCCCACACCTCCCCACCCCCCCACTCCCCCCACCCACCCTCCCCCCCACCCACCCTCACCCCCCCCCACCCCCACCCACTCCCCCCCCCCCACTCCCTCCCCCCCTCCCCACCCCCCTCCCTCCCACACCCCCCCCCCTCTCCCCTCCCCTCCCCCCCCCCACTCCCACCCCCCTCCCTCCCTCCCACCTCCCTCCCTCACCCCCCCCCCCTCTCCCCTCACTCTCCCCCCCACCCCACTCCCTCCACCCACCCTCCCTCCCCCCTCCCTCCCTCACCCCCCCCTCTCCCCTCACTCACCCACCCCCCCCCACTCCCTCCCCCCACCCACCCTCCCCCTCCCACCCTCACCCCCCCCCCCTCTCCCTCACACACCCCCCCCACCCACTCCACCCCCCACCCTCCCACCCCCCCCCTCCCACCCACACCCCCCCCCTCCACCTCACTCTCCCCTCCCCCCCCACTCCCACCCCCCACCCTCCCCCCCCACCACCTCCCTCACCCCCCCCCCCTCACCCCTCACTCACCCCCCCCCACACCCTCCCCCCTCCCTCCCTCCCTCCTCCACCCCACCCCCCCCTCTCCCTCACTCACCCCCCCCCCCACTCCCACCCCCCACCCCCTCCCTCCCCCCTCCCTCCCTCACCCCCCCTCACCCCCCCCCACTCCCTACCCCCCCCCTCCCACCTCCCTCACCCCCCCCCCCTCTCCTCTCACTCTCCCTCCCCCCCACTCCCTCCCCCCCTCCCTCCCCCCCTCCCTCCCTCACCCCCCCCCCTCTCCTCTCACTCTCCCTCCCCCCCCACTCCCTCCCCCCTCCCTCCCACCCCCACCCTCCCTCACCCCCCCCCCTCTCCTCCACACACCCTCCCCCCCACCACTCCCACCCCCCTCCCTCCCCCCCCCACCCTCCCCACACCCCCCCCCTCTCCCTCACCTCCCTCCCCCCCCACTCCCTCCACCCTCCCTCCCCCCTCCCTCCCTCACCCCCCTCACCCCCCCCCCCTCTCCTCCACTCCCCTCCCCCCCCACCACCCCCCCCTCCCTCCCACACCCCCCCCCTCTCCCTCACTCACCCTCCCCCCCCACTCCCTCCCCCCTCCCTCCCTCACCCCCCCTCTCCCCTCACTCTCCCTCCCCCCCCCACTCCCTCCCCCCTCCCCCTCCCCCTCCCTCCCACCCCCCCACCCTCTCCCCTCACTCTCCCTCCCCCCCACTCCCTCCCCCCTCCCTCCCTCCCCCTCCCTCACCCCCCCCCCCTCTCCTCTCACTCTCCCCCCCCCCACTCCCTCCCCCCTCCCCTCCCTCCCCCCTCCCTCCCTCACCCCCCCCTTCTCCCCTCACTCTCCCTCCCCCCCCACTCCCTCCCCCCTCACTCCCTCACCCCCCCCTCTCCCCTCACTCTCCCTCCCCCCCCACTCCCCTCCCCCCTCCCTCCTCCCCCTCCCTCCCTCACCCCCCCCCCTCTCCTCTCACTCTCCCCCCCCCCACTCCTCCCCCCTCCCTCCCTCCCCCTCCCTCCCTCACCCCCCCCCTCTCCCTCACTCTCCCTCTCCCCCCACTCCCTCCCCCCCTCCCTCCCCCCTCCCTCCCTCACCCCCCCCCTCTCCCCTCCCTCTCCCCCCCCCACTCCCTCCCCCCTCCCTCCCCCTCCTCCCTCCCTCACCCCCCCCCCTCTCCTCTCACTCTCCCCCCCTCCCCCACTCCCTCCCCCCTCCCTCCCTCCCCCCTCCCTCCCTCAGCCACCCCTCTCCCCCCCCCACTCCCTCCCCCCTCCCTCCCTCCTCCTCACCCCCCCCCTCTCCTCTCACTCTCCCCCCCCCCCCACTCCCTCCCCCCTCCCTCCCTCACCCCCCCCCTCTCCCCTCACTCTCCCTCCCCCCCCACTCCCTCCCCCCTCCCTCACCCCCCCCTCTCCCCTCACTCTCCCCCCCCCACTCCCTCCCCCCTCCCTCCCTCCTCCCTCCCTCACCCCCCCTCTCTCCCCTCCCTCTCCCCCCCCACTCCCTCCCCCCTCCCTCCCTCCTCCCTCCCTCACCCCCCCCCCCTCTCCCCTCACTCTCCCTCCTCCCCCACTCCCTCCCCCCCTCCCTCCTCTCCCCCCCCCCTCTCCCCTCACTCTCCCCCCCCCCACTCCCTCCCCCCTCCCTCCCTCCCCCCTCCCTCCCTCACCCCCCCCCTCTCCCTCCCTCTCCCCCCCCCCACTCCCTCCCCCCCACTCCCTCCCCCCTCCCTCACCCCCCCCCTCTCCCTCACTCTCCCCCCCCCCCACTCCCTCCCCCCTCCCTCCCTCCCCCCTCCCTCACCCCCCCCCCTCTCCCCTCACTCTCCCTCCCCCCCACTCCCTCCCCCCTCCCTCCTCCCTCCCTCACCCCCCCCCCTCTCCCCTCACTCTCCCTCCTCCCCCACTCCCTCCCCCCTCCCTCCTCTCCCCCCTCTCCCCTCACTCTCCCTCCCCCCCCACTCCCTCCCCCCTCCCTCCCTCACCCCCCCCCTCTCCCCTCACTCTCCCTCCTCCCCCACTCCCTCCCCCCTCCCTCCCTCTCCCCCCCTCTCCCCTCACTCTCCCTCCTCCCCCACTCCTTCCCCCCCTCCCTCCCTCTCCCCCCCTCTCCCCTCACTCTCCCCCCCCCCCACTCCCTCCCCCCTCCCTCCCTCCCTCACCCCCCCCCCTCCCCTCACTCTCCCTCCCCCCCCACTCCCTCCCCCCTCCCTCCCCCCTCCCTCCCTCACCCCCCCCTCTCCCCTCCCTCTCCTCCCCCACTCCCTCCCCCCTCCCTCCCTCACCCCCCCTCCCTCACCCCCCCCTCTCCCCTCACTCTCCCCCCCCCCACTCCCTCCCCCCTCCCTCCCTCCCTCACCCCCCCCCTCTCCCCTCACTCTCCCTCCCCCCCCACTCCCTCCCCCCTCCCGCCCCCCTCCCCCCCTCTCCCTTCCCCCCCTCTCCCCTCCCCCACTCTCCCCACCTCCCGCCCGCCCACGTGGCCGTTGTGACGTCACAAACCGCCGCGATCACGTGGTGGAGTGTGATGTCACCATGTCCCCCCCCCACCTCACATGCACGTGGCAGTTGTGACGTCACAAACCGCCGCGATCACGTGGTGGAGTGTGATGTCAGGGGGGCCGTCGATCAATGACGTCACGCACGTGGGTGGGGGGTGTGGTCGAGAAATGTGACGTCACGTCAAAACGCGCAACTTTTAATGAATAAATAAACATTGACAACACGTTCTACTTAACTAAATAGACGTTTTAATAAATGGTTTCTCTTCTTGATTCTTTCGGTAAAGTC
>NW_027620622.1:0-21182 GCF_964198595.1 Lampetra fluviatilis | reverse complement strand
CCACCCCTCACCTCCTCCTCGCCCCCCCACCCCTCACCTCGCCCCCACCCCTCACCTCCCCCTCGCCAACCACCCCTTAGCCCCCTTGCCCCCCCCACCTCTCAGCCTCGCCCCCCCCCTTGCCCCACCCCTCACCTCGCCCCTACCCTTCACCTCCCCCTCACCCCCCACCACTCACCTCGCCCCCCACCCCTCACCTCCCCCTCGCCCCAACCCCTCACCTCCCCCCTCGCCCCCCCACCCCTCACCTCGCCCCCACCCCTCACCTCGCCCCCACCCTTCACCTCCCCCTCACCCCCCACCACTCACCTCGCCCCCACCCCCTCACCTCCCCCTCGCCCCCCACCCCTCACCTCCCCCTCGCCCCCCACCCCTCACCTCGCCCCCACCCCTCACCTCCCCCTCGCCCCCCACCACTTAGCCCCCTTGCCCCCCCCACCTCTCAGCCTCGCCCCCACCCCTCACCTCCCCCTCGCCCCCACCCCTCACCTCCCCCTCGCCCCCGCCCCTCACCACTCCCTCGCCCCCGCCCCTCACCTCCCCTCGCCCCCCCCCCCTCCCCGTGCGATAACTTGGCCCGGCAATTGCATTTGACATCGTACATCAAATCTCGCTTGAAAAAATAAACTCATTTCTTTAGAACTGTTTTGTATGTTCAGTTTGTTGTCCCCCCCCCCTCCTCCTCCCCCACCAACACCGCTTTCCCATTAGCGCGGTTGGCTAAGGACGTTGATGCGAAAGAAGTTCAACATTTATACACACTGCCCATAGACTCAACACTGCCCATAGACTCAACACTGCCCATAGACTCAACACTGCCCATAGACTCAACACTGCCCATAGACTCAACACTACCCATAGACTCAACACTACCCATAGACTCAACACTGCCCATAGACTCAACACTACCCATAGACTCAACACTACCCATAGACCTCAACACTGCCCATAGACTCAACACTGCCCATAGACTCAGCACTGCACATAGACTCAACACTGCCCATAGACTCAACACTACCCATAGACTCAACACTGTCCATAGACTCAACACTACCCATAGACTCAACACTGCACATAGACTCAACACTACCCATAGACTCAACACTGTCCATAGACTCAACACTGCCCATAGACTCAACACTACCCATAGACTCAACACTGCACATAGACTCAACACTGTCCATAGACTCAACACTACCCATAGACTCAACACTACCCATAGACTCAACACTGCCCATAGACTCAACACTACCCATAGACTCAACACTGCACATAGACTCAACACTACCCATAGACTCAACACTACCCATAGACTCAACACTGCCCATAGACTCAACACTGCCCATAGACTCAGCACTGCCCATAGACTCAACACTGTCCATAGACTCAACACTGCCCATAGACTCAACACTACCCATAGACTCAACACTGCACATAGACTCAACACTGCCCATAGACTCAACACTACCCATAGACTCAACACTGCCCATAGACTCAACACTGCCCATAGACTCAACACTGCCCATAGACTAACACTGCCCATAGACTCAACACTACCCATAGACTCAACACTACCCATAGACTCAACACTACCCATAGACTCAACACTGCCCATAGACTCAACACTACCCATAGACTCAACACTGCCCATAGACTCAACACTGCCCATAGACTCAACACTGCCCATAGACTAACACTGCCCATAGACTCAACACTACCCATAGACTCAACACTACCCATAGACTCAACACTACCCATAGACTCAACACTGCCCATAGACTAACACTACCCATAGACTAACACTGCCCATAGACTCAACACTACCCATAGACTCAACACTACCCATAGACTCAACACTGCCCACGTGACTTTACCGAAAGAACCAAGAAGATGAATCCCTGCAGTCACGAAAGCTTTAAATCGAAACTGCCCATAGACTCAACACTACCCATAGACTCAACACTACCCATAGACTCAACACTACCCATAGACTCAACACTACCCATAGACTCAACACTACCCATAGACTCAACACTACCCATAGACTCAACACTACCCATAGACTCAACACTGCCCATAGACTCAACACTGCCCATAGACTCAACACTACCCATAGACTCAACACTACCCATAGACTCAACACTACCCATAGACTCAACACTGCCCATAGACTCAACACTACCCATAGACTCAACACTACCCATAGACTCAACACTGCCCATAGACTCAACACTGCCCATAGACTCAACACTGCCCATAGACTCAACACTACCCATAGACTCAACACTACCCATAGACTCAACACTACCCATAGACTCAACACTGCCCACGTGACTTTACCGAAAGAACCAAGAAGATGAATCCCTGCAGTCACGAAAGCTTTAAATCGAAACTGCCCATAGACTCAACACTACCCATAGACTCAACACTACCCATAGACTCAACACTACCCATAGACTCAACACTACCCATAGACTCAACACTACCCATAGACTCAACACTGCCCATAGACTCAACACTGCCCATAGACTCAACACTACCCATAGACTCAACACTACCCATAGACTCAACACTACCCATAGACTCAACACTACCCATAGACTCAACACTGCACATAGACTCAACACTACCCATAGACTCAACACTACCCATAGACTCAACACTACCCATAGACTCAACACTAGCCATAGACTTAACACTACCCATAGACTCAACACTACCCATAGACTCAACACTACCCATAGACTCAACACTACCCATAGACTCAACACTACCCATAGACTCAACACTACCCATAGACTCAACACTACCCATAGACTCAACACTGCCCATAGACTCAACACTACCCATAGACTCAACACTACCCATAGACTCAACACTACCCATAGACTCAACACTGCCCATAGACTCAACACTACCCATAGACTCAACACTGCCCATAGACTCAACACTGCCCATAGACTCAACACTACCCATAGACTCAACACTACCCATAGACTCAACACTGCCCATAGACTCAACACTACCCATAGACTCAACACTACCCATAGACTCAACACTACCCATAGACTCAACACTGCCCATAGACTCAACACTGCCCATAGACTCAACACTACCCATAGACTCAACACTGCCCATAGACTCAACACTACCCATAGACTCAACACTGCCCATAGACTCAACACTACCCATAGACTCAACACTACCCATAGACTCAACACTGCCCATAGACTCAACACTGCCCATAGACTCAACACTACCCATAGACTCAACACTACCCATAGACTCAACACTGCCCATAGTCTAACACTGCCAATAGACTCAACACTGCACCTCCGATTAGCACGGTTGGCTATGTACGGCGCAAAAGAAGTTGATTCTAAACTTGGAGGGAAAAACCGGAGGACCCGGAGAAAAATCCTCGCGACCACGGGGAGAGAGAGACACGCAAACTCCAAATATACAGCAGCAGGCGTCAGGGTTGGGATCAAACCTGCGACCTCCTGTACATCAAGCGAGGTAATTAACATCTCCTAGCCACCGTGATGATGATGAGAGAGAGACACACAAACTTCAAATATACAGCAGCAGACGTCAGGGTTGGGATCGAACCCACGACCTCCTGCACACCAGGCGAGGTAGTTAACATCTCCTAGCCACCGTGATGATGATGAGAGAGAGACACACAAACTTCAAATATACAGCAGCAGACGTCAGGGTTGGGATCGAACCCACGACCTCCTGTACACCAGGCGAGGTAGTTAACATCTCCTAGCCACCCTGATGATGATGAGAGAGAGAGACACGCAAACTCCAAAAATACAGCAGGCATCAGGATTGGGATGGAACCCACGACCTCCTGTACACCAGGCGAGGTAGTTAACATCTCCTAGCCACTGTGATCATGATGATGATGAGAGAGAGACACGCAGACTTCAAATATACAGCAGCAGGCGTCAGGGTTGGGATCGAACCCACAACCTCCTGTACACCAGGCGAGGTAGTTAACATCTCCTAGCCACCGTGATGATGATGAGAGACACACAAACTCCGAATATATAGCAGCAGGCGTCAGGGTCGTGATCGAACCCACGACCTCCTGTACACCAGGCGAGGTGGTTAACATCTCCTAGCCACCGCGGTTTGACACATACTATACGATCGCTAGCTGAAGCGAGACCCCAGGCCCGTGATTTGAACCCAGGGCCTCCAGGGAGCAAGGCATTATTCGCCCGACAGATACAAAAACAAACAAGAGCCAATTAAGACGTCGAGGGACACCCATGCCCAGGGGTCCAACCCATTCGTTTGGAGGTTGCTAGGGTCAAACGGGGTTGCTATGCATCCTGACAACACCCTGCACCCCCCCCCGCCCCACTGAATCCCCCTCTCCCGCTCTCCCCCGAGACCACCGGAGACATCGCAGTGCCACGTGGCGCGCTCCGGTTGTGTTGACGCGGCTCGGGGAGGCTCAGCCACCGCGCCGCGCAGACAGCGGCGGGCAACGTGCGCTGCATGCCTGAGCGAGTGGTCGAGCGAGTGACTGAGCGAGTGATCGATTGAGTGATAGAGCGAGCGAGCGATTAAGCGAGCGAGCGAGTGAGTGAGCGAACGATCGACCGAGTGAGCGAACGACCGGCCGAGTGAGCGAGCGAGCGATCGATCGACCGAGTGAGCGAGTGATCGACCAAGTGAGCGAGCGAGCGATCAATCGACCGAGTGAGCGAGTGAGCGATCGACCGACTGAGCGATCGATCGACCGAGTGAGCGAGCGAGCGATCGACCGACTGAGCGAGTGATCGACTGAGTGAGCGAGCGAGCGATCGACCGACTGAGCGAGTGATCGACCAAGTGAGCGAGCGAGCGATCGATCGACCGAGTGAGCGATCGACCGACTGAGCGATCGATCGACCGAGTGAGCGAGCGAGCGATCGACTGACTGAGCGAGTGATCGACTGAGTGAGCGAGCGAGCGATCGACCGACTGAGCGATCGATCGACCGAGTGAGCGAGCGAGCGAGCGATCGACTGACTGAGCGAGTGATCGACCGAGTGAGCGAGCGATCGACCGAGTGAGCGAGCGATCGATTGACCGAGTGAGCGACCGAGTGAGTGAGTGAGCGAGCGATTGATCGACCGACTGAGCGAGTGAGCGAGCGAGCGAGCGATCGACCGAGTGAGCGAGCGATCGACCGAGTGAGCGAGTGATCGATCGACCGACTGAGCGAGCGATCGACCGAGTGAGCGAGCGATCGACCGAGTGAGCGAGCGATCGAGCGAGTGAGTGAGCGATCCAGTGAGCGAGCGAGCAATCGACCGACCGAATGAGCGAGCGATCGCCCGACTGAGCGAGCGATCGACCAAGTGAGCGAGCGATCGACCGACTGAGCGATCGTTCGACCGACTGAGCGAGCGATCGACCGAGTGAGCGAGTGAGCGAGCGACCGAGTGAGCGAGCAATCGATCGACCAAGTGAGCGACCGAGTGAGCGACCGAGTGAGTGAGCGAGCGAGCGATTGATCGACCGACTGAGCGAGTGAGTGAGCGAGCGAGCGATCGACCGAGTGAGCGACCGATTGAGCGAGCGATCGACCGAGTGAGCGAGCGATCAACCGAGTGAGCGAGTGATCGACCGAGTGAGCAAGCGAGCGACCGAGTGAATGAGCGAGCAATCCACCAACCGAGTGAGCGAGCGATTGACCGACCGAGTGAGCGAGCGAGTGAGCGAGCAAGCGATCAACCGAGTGAGCGAGCGATCGACCGAGTGAGCGAGCGAGCGACCGAGTGAGTGAGTGATTGAGTGAGTGAGCGACTGAGCAAGCGAGCGACTGAGTGAGTGAGCGAGTGACTGAGTGAGCGACTGAGTGAGCGAGTGACTGAGTGAGTGAGCGAGCGACTGAGTGAGCGAGCGACTGAGTGAGTGAGCGAGTGAGTGAGCGAGCGAGTGAGTGAGCGAGCGAGTGAGTGAGCGAGCGACTGAGTGAGTGAGCGAGTGAGTGAGCGAGTGAGTGAGTGAGCGAGTGAGTGAGTGAGCGAGCGACTTAGATTTATTCACAACCCAGTCTAAGTGAATATATGGTTATCTAAGTGAATGTATGGGTGCTTCAGTGAATCTACGCATCTTAACGTGAATCCATGGGTCTCTATGTGAGTCTTTGGTTGTGAGTCTATGGATCTCTTTGTCAACCCGTGGGTCTATGTGTGAGTCTATGGGTCTCTGTGTGGGTCTATGGGTCTCTGTGTGGGTCTATGGGTCTCTGTAACGGGTCTATGGGTCTCTGTGTGGGTATATGGCTCTCTGTGCGAGTCTATGGGTCTCAGTGTGGGTCTATGGGTCTCTGTGTGAGTCTATGGGTCTCTGTGTGGGTCTATGGGTCTCTGTGTGGGTCTATGGGCCTCTGTAACGGGTCTATGGGTCTTTGTGTGAGTCTGGGGGTCTCTGTGTGAGTCTATGGGTCTCTGTGTGGGTCTATGGGCCTCTGTTTGGGTCTATGGGTCTCTGTGCGAGTCTATGGGTCTCTGTGTGGGTCTATGGCTCTCTGTGTGAGTATATGGGTCTCTGTGTGTGTCTATGGGTCTCTGTGTGAGTCTATGGGTCTCTGTGTGGGTCTATGGGTCTCTGTAACGGGTCTATGGGTCTCTTGGTGGGTATATGGCTCTCTGTGCGAGTCTATGGGTCTCAGTGTGAGTCTATGGGTCTCCGTGTGAGTCTATGGGTCTCTGTGTGGGTCTATGGGTCTCTGTGTGGGTCTATGGGTCTCTGTAACGGGTCTATGGGTCTCTGTGTGAGTCTGGGGGTCTCTGTGTGAGTCTATGGGTCTCTGTGTGGGTCTATGGGCTTCTGTTTGGGTCTATGGGTCTCTGTGCGAGTCTATGGGTCTCTGTGTGGGTCTATGGCTCTCTGTATGAGTCTATGGGTCTCTGTGTGTGTCTATGGGTCTCTGTGTGAGTCTATGCGTCTCTGTGTGGGTCAATGGGTCTGTGTGTGGGTCTATTGGTCTCTATGTGAGTTTATGGGTCTCTGTGTGAGTCTATGGGTCTCTGTACGAGTCTATGGGTTTCTGTGTGAGTCTATGGGTCTCTGTGTGAGTATATGGGTCTCTGTGTGGGTCTATGGGTCTCTGTGTGAGTATATGGGTCTCTGTGTGAGTCTATGGCTCTCTGTGAGTCTATGGCTCTCTGTGTGAGTCTATGGGTCTCTGTGTGAGTCTATGGGTCTCTGTGTGGGTCTATGGCTCTCTGTGCAAGTCTATGCGTCTCTGTGTGGGTCTATGGGTCTCTGTGTGAGTCTATGGGTCTCTATGTGAGTCTATGGCTCTCTGTGTGAGTCTATGGGTCTCTGTGTGGGTCTATTGGTCTCTTTGTGAGTCTATGGGTCTCTGTGCGGGTATATGGGTCTCTGTGCTAGTTTATGGGTCTCTGTGTGTGTCTATGGGTCTCTGTGTGGGTCTATGGGTCTCTGTGTGGGTCTATGAGTCTCTGTGTGAGCCTATGGGTCTCTGTGTGGGTCGATGGGTCTCTGGGTGGGTCTATGTGCCTCTGTGTGAGTCTACGGGTCTCCGTGTAAGTATATGGGTCTCTATGAGAGTCTATGGGTCTCTGTGCGGGTCTATGGGTCTCTGTGCTAGTTTATGGGTCTCTGTGTGTGTCTATGGGTCTCTGTGTGAGTCTATGCGTTTCTATGTGGGTCTATGCGTCTCTGTGTGGGTCTATGGGTCTCTGTGTGGGTCTATGGGTCTCTGTGTGAGCCTATGGGTCTCTGTGCAAGTCTATGCGTCTCTGTGTGGGTCTATGGGTCTCTGTGTGAGTCTATGGCTCTCTCTGTGAGTCTATGGCTCTCTGTGTGAGTCTATGGGTCTCTGTGTGAGTCTATGGGTCTCTGTGTGGGTCTATGGCTCTCTGTGCAAGTCTATGCGTCTCTGTGTGGGTCTATGGGTCTCTGTGTGAGTCTATGGGTCTCTATGTGAGTCTATGGCTCTCTGTGTGAGTCTATGGGTCTCTGTGTGGGTCTATTGGTCTCTTTGTGAGTCTATGGGTCTCTGTGCGGGTATATGGGTCTCTGTGCTAGTTTATGGGTCTCTGTGTGTGTCTATGGGTCTCTGTGTGGGTCTATGGGTCTCTGTGTGGGTCTATGAGTCTCTGTGTGAGCCTATGGGTCTCTGTGTGGGTCGATGGGTCTCTGGGTGGGTCTATGTGCCTCTGTGTGAGTCTACGGGTCTCCGTGTAAGTATATGGGTCTCTATGAGAGTCTATGGGTCTCTGTGCGGGTCTATGGGTCTCTGTGCTAGTTTATGGGTCTCTGTGTGTGTCTATGGGTCTCTGTGTGAGTCTATGCGTTTCTATGTGGGTCTATGCGTCTCTGTGTGGGTCTATGGGTCTCTGTGTGGGTCTATGGGTCTCTGTGTGAGCCTATGGGTCTCTGTGTGGGTCTATGGGTCTCTGTGTGGATCTATGTGTCTCTGTATGAGTCTATGGGTCTCTGTGTGAGTTTCTGTGTCTCTGTGTGAGTCTATGGGTCTCTGTGTGAGTATATGGGTCTCTGTGTGAGTCTATGGCTCTCTGTGTGAGTCTATGGGTCTCTGTGTGGGTCTATGGGTCTCTGTGTGGGTCTATGGGTCTCTGTGTGGGTCTATGGGTCTATGTGTGAGTCTATGGGTCTCTGTGCGGGTCTATGGGTCTCTGTGCTAGTTTATGGGTCTCTGTGTGTGTCTATGGGTCTCTGTGTGAGTCTATGCATTTCTGTGTGGGTCTATGCGTCTCTGTGTGGGTCTATGGGTCTCTGTGTGGGTCTATGGGTCTCTGTGTGAGCCTATGGGTCTCTGTGTGGGTCTATGGGTCTCTGTGTGGGTCTATGTGTCTCTGTATGAGTCTATGGGTCTCTGTGTGAGTTTCTGTGTCTCTGTGTGAGTCTATGGGTCTCTGTGTGAGTATATGGGTCTTTGTGTGAGTCTATGGCTCTCTGTGTGAGTCTATGGGTCTCTGTGTGGGTCTATGGGTCTCTGTGTGGGTCTATGGGTCTCTGTGTGGGTCTATGGGTCTCTGTGTGAGTCTATGGGTCTCTGTGTGGGTCTATGGGCCTCTGTGTGGGTCTATGGGTCTCTGTGCGAGTCTATGGGTCTCTGTGTGGGTCTATTGCTCTCTGTGTGAGTCTATGGGTCTCTGTGTGAGTCTATAGGTCTCTGTGTGGGTCTATGGGACTTTGTGTGAGTCTATGGGTCTCTGTGTGAGTCTATGGGTCTCTGTGTGAGTCTATGTGTCTCTGTGTGGGTCTATGGGTCTCTGTCTGAGTCTATGGGTCTCTGTTTGGGTCTATGGGTCTCTATGTGGGTCTATGGGTCTCTGTGTGAGTCTATGGGTCTCTGTGTGGGTCTATGGGTCTCTGTCTGAGTCTATGGGTCTCTGTGTGGGTCTATGGGTCTCTATGTGGGTCTATGGGTCTCTGTGTGAGTCTATGGGTCTCTGTGTGAGTCTATGGGTCTCTGTGTGGGTCTATGGGTCTCTGTCTGAGTCTATGGGTCTCTGTGTGGGTCTATGGGTCTCTATGTGGGTCTATGGGTCTCTGTGTGAGTCTATGGGTCTCTGTGTGTGTCTATGGTTCTCTGTGTGGGTCTATGGGTCTCTGTGTGAGTCTATGGGTCTCTGTGTGGGTCTATGGGTAGTGGCGTTGCGTGCTTGGCAGGCCACTCTCGTGCATGGAATGAAATGGGGGGGGCGGGGCGGAGGGGGCGGGGGGGCGGGGCGGGGCGGAGGGGGCGGGGCGGGGGGGGGGCGGGGTGGAGGGGGATGGACGGGGGGGGGATGGGCGGGGGGGGATGGGCGGGGGGGCCCCCTGTAAAATAAAAATCTATAAAGTCCCTCCCGTGAAGCGTATTCAGCTCTCATCCCATCCCTCGTGCAGCATCCTTAGCGACCGTCGCGTGGCAACCGGAGCACTTGGTTGCTAGGCAACCACACATTCTCATTTGGGATGCAAGCCACTGTCTCTTTCCAACCCCAAGCATGGCTATTTGAATTTACATTTTTCTTTTTCATCCACATTTTCCTCTGCCCTGCCCGACACGTCCACGTTGTGTTGGCCTAGGAATGTGATGCGCTTTGAAGAAACGATCGGATGTTGTTGTTGTTGTTGTTATTATTATTAATCTATAAGGCACCATTGACTCTGTGCGCTTAGTGCGTGCGTTTTTGCGTGGATGCAATGTGTGTGTGTGTGTGCGCGTGTGCCTTAATAGGTGCTACTCGCTAACAGCACTTGACCCAACAGTGTGTTAAGGCTATACGGGGGATCTTTGTCTTTGTACGTGTGTAAATGGGCTCAGCCTCAAATGAGTACCTGGTGCGGTGTGTAGTGCTGGCCACCCACCCCCTCGTGTGCCGTGCCGGCCTTCATAGGTGCTACTCGCTAACAGCACTTGCCCCTACAGTCTGTTAAGGCTTTGTTTTAGTGTGTGAGGGGGTGAGTGGATGGGCGAGTGGATGAGCGAGTGGATGGGCGAGTGGATGAGCGAGTGGATGAGCGAGTGGATGAGCGAGTGGGTGAGCGAGTGGATGAGCGAGTGGATGAGCGAGTGGATGAGCGAGTGGATGAGCGAGTGGATGAGTGCCTTAGTGTGTATGTTGTTAGAGGAGGCTCGTGAAGGACGCTGCTACTGGGCAGTCGGAGGCAGTCGCACTCCAGCAACAACGGAGGGCAGAGGAGCGTCTACCGCTTATCTCAGTCAAACGACCCGTGGCACCTGCTGGGTCTGTCCCGAGACCTCCTGCACCTAGCCTGGCACGGTAGGGGGTACGGCTGGTGGTGCATCTACCGGTCATCTCAGTCAGCCGACCCGTGGCACCTGCTGGGTCTGTCCCGAGACCTCCTGCACCTAGCCTGGCACAGTAGGGGGTACAGCTGGTGGTGCATCTACCGGTCACCTCAGTCAGTCGACCCGTGGCACCTGCTGGGTCTGTCCCGTGACCTCCTGCACCTAGCCTGGCACAGTAGGGGGTACAGCTGTTGGTGCATCTACCGGTCATCTCAGTCAGCCGACCCATGGCACCTGCTGGGTCTGTCCCGAGACCTCCTGCACCTAGCCTGGCACAGTAGGGGGTACAGCTGGTGGTGCATCTACCGGTCATCTCAGTCAGCCGACCCATGGCACCTGCTGGGTCTGTCCCAAGACCTCCTGCACCTAGTCTGGCACAGTAGGGGGTACAGCTGGTGGTGCATCTACCAGTCATCTCAGTCAGACGACCCGTGGCACCTGCTGGGTCTGTCCCGAGACCTCCTGCACCTAGCCTGGCACAGTAGGGGGTACAGCTGGTGGTGCATCTACCGGTCATCTCAGTCAGTCGTCCCGTGGCACCTGCTGGGTCTGTCCCGAGACCTCCTGCCAGCAGCGAGCCTTCGATACTTCACGTGGTGACCTCAAAGTGCACCTAGCCTGGCACAGGCGCCGTGGCGAATGGCGCGGGTGTTGGTATTGGTTGATGTTGTTTTCACTATGGTGGTTTAAGTGTGTGGTGAGTAACAGGGTGAGTGAGAGGGTGAGTGAGTGGGTGCGTGAGTGGGTGAGTGAGAGGGTGGGTGAGTGGGTGAGTGAGAGGGTGAGTGAGTGAGTGAGTGGGTGAATGGGTGAGTGAGTGGGTGAGTGAGTGGGTGAGCGAGAGGGTGAGTGAGAGAGTGGGTGAGTGCGTGGGTGAATGAGAGGGTGAGTGAGAGGGTGAGTGAGTGGGTGAATGGGTGAGTGAGTGGGTGAGTGAGTGGGTGAGCGAGAGGGTGAGTGAGAGAGTGGGTGAGTGGGTGAATGAGAGGGTGAGTGAGAGGGTGAGTGAGTGGGTGAATGGGTGAGTGAGTGGGTGAGCGAGAGGGTGAGTGAGAGAGTGGGTGAGTGGGTGGTGAGTGGGTGAGTGAGAGAGTGGGTGAGTGGGTGAGTGAAAGGCTGAGTGAGAGGGTGAGTGAGAGAGTGGGTGAGTGAGAGAGTGAGTGAGTGGGTCAGTGAGTGAGAGGGTGAGTGAGTGAGTGGGTGAGTGAAAGGGTGAGTGAGTTGGTGAGTGAGAGAGTGGATGAGTGAGAGAGTGAGTGAGTGGGTGACTGACTGGGTGAGTGAGTGGGTGAGTGAGTGAGTGGGTGAGTGAGAGAGTGAGTGAGAGGGTGAGTGAGCGAGTGAGTGGGTAAGTGAGAGGGTGAGTGAGAGGGTGAGTGAGAGAGTGGGTGAGTGAGAGAGTGAGTGAGTGGGTGAGTGGGTGACTGACTGGGTGAGTGAGTGGGTGAGTGGGGTTGAGCGAGAGAATATATGTTGAGTCGTTGCAGGCTGACCCGAGACGCGCTGAGGGTGCTGGCAACGGCGGAGTTAGACATTCACGGTAACCGGTAACAGCGACACGGAAGAATCAATTCAATTGGAGAGATCGCAAAAGGCCTCCTCCCCTCTCGCCACACCGGCTTAGACCACGGCCATCAATCTCGCACGCAGCTTGCAACTGACAAAGGCGGAGAACGCATTTGCGAAATTAAACCAAGCAGCACCGCCACCACCATCAGCACCATCATCAGCACCACCACCACCAGTACCACCACCACCACCAGCAGCACCGCCACCACCACCACCATCAGCACCACCAGCACCACCAGCACCACCAGCAGCACCATCATCAGCAGCACCACCATCAGCACCACCACCACCACCATCAGCACCATCATCAGCAGCACCACCACCAGCACCACCACCATCAGCACCACCACCACCGCCATCATCACCACCAGCACCACCACCAGCAGCACCACCACCACCATTACCACCACCACCACCACCAGCACCACCACCACCACCATAATCACCACCACCAGCACCACCACCACCATTATCACCACCACCACCAGCAGCACCACCAGCACCACCACCAGCACCAGCAGCAGCAGCACCACCAACATCAGCACCACCACCAGCACCACTACCAGCAGCACCACTACCAGCAGCAGCACCACCACCACCAGCAGCACCACCAGCACCAGCAGCACCACCAGCACCACCAGCACCACCACCATCAGCACCACCACCAGCACCACCACCACCAGCACCACCAGCAGCACCACCACCAGCACCAGCACCAGCAGCACCACCAGCACCAGCACCACCACCAGTACCACCACCAGTACCACCACCACCAGTACCACCACCACCAGCACCACCACCAGCAGCACCACCACCACCACCAGCACCACCACCACCAGCACCACCACCACCAGCACCACTACCACCAGCACCACCACCAGCAGCACCACCACCACCAGCACCACCACCACCAGCACCACCACCAGTACCACCACCACCAGTACCACCACCACCAGCACCACCACCACCAGCAGCACCACCACCAGCACCACCACCAGCACCATCACCACCAGCACCACCACCAGCAGCACCACCACCACCAGCAGCACCACCAGCACCACCACCACCAGCACCAGCAGCAGCAGCACCACCACCATCACCACCACCAGCACCACCACCACCACCACCAGCACCACCACCACCAGCACCACCATCAGCAGCAGCACCAGCAGCAGCACCACTACCAGCAGCAGCACCACCACCAGCACCACCACCACCACCACCAGCACCACCACCACCAGCACCACCACCACCACCACCATCAGCACCACCAGCACCACCACCAGCACTACCACCAGCACCACCACCATCAGCACCACCACCACCACCAGCACCACCACCACCACCAGCACCACCACCACCATCAGCACCACCAGCACCACCACCACCACCACCAGCACCACCACCATCAGCACCACCACCACCAGCACCACCACCAGCACTACCACCGCCATCATCAGTACCAGCACCACTACTAGCATGAGAGAGAGACACGCAAACTCCAAATACACAGCAGCAGGCGTCAGGGTCGGGATCGAACTCACGACCACCTGCACACCAGGCGAGGCAGTTAACATCAATTAGACCCCGTGGCGGCTCTATAATAAATACATTATATAAGTTCAAATTGCAACACCAAATTGATGACAAGACTTCAACACTCTGTTGTCTAGCGAGTGGTCTCTGTTGAGGTAGTGGTCTGGACAAGGCCGAGAGCGTGGCACGAGTATGGGTGTGGAGATCACGTGACGTGCATGCAATGCAGACGGATGTTTTTGAGTACTCACTCACTCACCCATTCACTCACCCACTCACTTACCCACCCACTCACTCACGCATTCACTCACTCACCCACTCACTCACTCATTCACCCACCAACTCACTCATTCATTCACCCACATATCCACTCACCCACTCACTCACGCACCAACCCACCCACTCACTCACGCACTCAATCACCCACTCACTCACGCACCCACTCACCCACCTACACACTCACGCATTCACTCACCCACTCACTCACGCATTCACCCACCCACTCACTCACCCACCAACTCACTCATTCATTCACCCACACATCCACTCACCTACTCACTCACGCACCAACTCACCCACCCACCCACTCACTCACCCACTCAGACGCGCACCTACTCACCCACCCACACACTCACGCATTTACTCACCCACTCACTCACGCACCCACTCACCCACCCACACACTCACGCACCAACTCACCCACCCACCCACCTACTCGCCCACTCACTCAGCAACTAACCCACCCACTCACTACCCCACTCACTCACCCATTCATTCACTCGCTCGCATACGGCAGGGCAAGTGAGAAAGTGCTGCCGCATGTCATGTGTGTGCACCAGAGCGCCACTTGAATAAGAAGAAGAAGGGGATATCAGAGCTAGCTCTGTCATATCCACTTCCGCGGCACGTTCTCTGACACGCAAAGGGGTCGCGCCGCTCTGCGGGAAGATATTTTTCAGAGCTCAACCCCGGACAGCTCCGGCTGAAACGAATCCCCTACTATCATCCTCTTCATCATCGTTATCATCGTTATCATCGTTATCATCGTTATCATCATCGTCATCATCAACAACAACATCAACATACGTCGCTCACCAATAAACTCAATACATCACTTGTAGAAGGTCCCAGCACGTGGAGTCGAAACGTCGGACACCGTGCCGAACAACAACAACAATAACAGCAACAACAAACAACAACAACAAACAGCAAACAACAACAACAATGACAGCAACAACACAAATCAACAAACAGCAACAATAACATCAACAACAAACAACAACAACAACAAACAGCAAACAACAATAACAGCAACAACAAACAACAACAACAAACAGCAACAATAACAACACCAAATAACAACAACAAACAACAACAACAAACAACAACAACAACAACACCAACACGTGGCGGCGGCACGGTGCGACCCGGAACGCGCGTGGGGGAGAGGCCTTCTGGCGTGCCTGGGGAAGGTCCCAGCACGAAACGTCGGGGACACGGAGGGCTTGTAGGCCTGGACTCACCAGCTCCACGGAGCCATAGTGCTTGCGGCTGAAGATCCCGCGCCTGCTGCCCAGGTCTTCAGATGCGGAGCTGTTGGGGCGGTGGGACGGAGAGCGTCGGTAGGAGGTGAGCATCAATAGCAGCATTACCAGCATCATCATCAGCAGCAGCAGCAGCAATATCATCATTACAGCATCATCAGGAACTGGGTCATCATCATCACCATCATCAGCAGCATTACCAGCATCATCATCAGCAGCAGCAATATCATTATTACAGCATCATCAGGAACTGGGTCATCATCATCATCATCAGCAGCAGCATCATCACCATCATCAGCAGCATTACCAGCATCATCATCAGCAGCAGCAATATCATTATTACAGCATCATCAGGAACTGGGTCATCATCATCACCATCATCAGCAGCATTACCAGCATCATCATCAGCAGCAGCAATATCATTATTACAGCATCATCAGGAACTGGGTCATCATCATCATCAGCAGCAGCATCATCACCATCATCAGCAGCATTACCAGCATCATCAGCAGCAGCAACAGCAATATCATTATTACAGCATCATCAGGAACTAGATCATCATCAGCAGCAGCAGCATCATCAGCAGCAGCATTAGCAGCATCATCAGGCCGCTTCTGAAAGAAGAAGAAGCTCATGCCTCAGTGGGCTTCACCTGGTGACATAAAACGGTAGCTCTGCTGTGTTTGTGTTGATGATTTCGAAGTGATTTGGTGAACTTTCCTGGACTCTGGCACTCCCACCCTCGTGTTTCCGCATCGCGTCAATGCTGTAACCACCACCACGGCCATCATCACCACCGTCACCACCACCACTTCCATCACCACCACCACCACCTCCATTACCGCCACCTCCACCACCATCACCACCACCTCCTCTATCATCACTACCAACACCACCTCCATCATCACCATCACCTCCATCATCACCACCACCGCCATCACCACCACCACCTCCATCACCACCACCACCGCCATCATCACCACCACCACCTCCATCACCACCATCACCTCCATCACCGCCACCACCACTACCGCCATCATCACCGCCACCACCACCTCCATCATCACCACCTCCACCACCATCACCACCACCTCCTCCATCATCACTACCAACATCACCTCCATCATCACCATCACCTCCATCATCACCACCACCACCTCCATCACCGCCACCACCACTACCGCCATCATCACCACCACCATCACCTCTATCATCACCACCACCACCACCACCACCATCACCACCACCACCACCACCTCCACCTCCATCACCACCATCACCTCTATCATCACCACCACCATCACCACCACCTCCATCACCACCACCACCGCTGGACCCGTGAGCGCCGTTCTAATTAAGTTGATTGCCCCAGCAAGGCCCAGCAGCTGTCCCTCTAAGCGGAGTCCACAACACCAACAACAACAACAACACCGACAACACCGACAACACCGACAACACCAACAACACCGACAACACCGACAACACCGACAACACCAACAACACCGACAACACCGACAACACCGACAACACCGACAACACCGACAACACCGACAACACCAACAACACCGCCATGAGCTCCCCGTACCCACTTCTCTGGAAGAAAGCAGCAAGTGAGAGAGCGTGGAAGACGTTGTAGAGCCAGATGACAATTTCAGAGGTGGAGCTGGGAAGAGAAACCCATCAGAGATCTTGGTCTCACCAAGTCCAATGCCGAGATTTTGACGTCTAGGCTCAAGCAGTGGAACTTGTTGGATGAAAGTGTTCAAGTCGCAGATCACAGGAAGCGTCACCAACCTTTATGCAGCTTCTTCGCCCGTCAAGATGGGCTCTGCTTCTGCCACAATGTGACCAGTCTGTTCGAGGCAATCGGAATCGCATGTAACCAGAATGAGTGGCGCCTCTTCATTGACAGCTCATCCAGGAGTCTCAAAGCCGTTCTGCTGCTCCATAATGGTAACAAGTACCCGTCTACTAATAGGGGGTTTCCCCTTTTTTTCTGGCAACAAAACTGGCACCCTTTGCAAGGAACCATGCTTACATTAACCACAATATGAGACTAGGATATTAGTATATTTTGGTACTGGCAAAGGAGGTCCCATGATGTATCTGCTCACCCCGAGCTCTCATTACTCTGGTAGTGCGTTGTCTTTGAACTGTGCGTCTTTTGGCGTCATCTGGTCGAACACCATATGAGACTAGGCTCTAAAGAAAGCTGTCTCTGGTGTGGACCAATCAGTTTCAAAAGACAATGAATACATTATTAGAGTATTGTTTTTTGTTTGCATTTGACTGCAAGTATTGTGGTTAATGTAGTAAGCATGATTCCTTGCAAAAGGTGTCAGTTTTGTTGCCAGACAAAAAAAGGGGAAAAACCTTATTAGTATATTTTGGTACTGGCAAAGGAGGTCCCATGCAGTACCCGTCTCTTCCCCTGGCTCACTCGGTGCACCTCAAAGAGGATTACAACAGCATCAAGATCTTGCTGGGCGCCTTGAAGCATGATGAATACGGCTGGGAGGTCATCGGAGACTTCAAAATTGTGGCATTCCTGATGGGTCTCCAAGGCGGTTTTACCAAGTGTCCCTGCTATCTTTGCCTTTGGGACAGCAGGGACACCAAGGCGCACTACCACAGGCGGGACTGGCCACAGCGGACCGAGTTCTCTGTGGGGAGGAACAACGTCAAGTGGGAGCCACTGGTGGACCCCCGGAAGGTGCTGATGCCACCACTGCACAACAGATTGGGCCTCATGAAACAATTTGTCAAAGCTGTAGATAAGGAGTCGGCAGCCTTCAAGTACCTTCAAGACTTCTTCCCTAAGCTGTCTGAGGCAAAGGTCAATGCCGGTGTCTTCGTCGGACCACAGATAAATAAGATCCTGGAGTGCAATGAATTCCCCAAGAAGCTCGCTAGCAAGGAGAAAGCGGCTTGGGACAGCTTTGTCGCAATGGTTCGTGGCTTCCTGGGCAATCACGAGGTCGAAAACTACGTGGAGCTGATTGAGACTCTGGTGAAGAACTACGGCACAATGGGCTGTAGGATGTCCCTCAAAGTCCATGTCCTTGATGCGCATATTGATAAATTCAAGGAGAACATGGGAGCGTACTCGGAGGAGCAATGCGAGCGCTTCCACCAGGATATACTGAACTTTGAACACCGCTACCAAGGACTGTATAACGAGAACATGATGGGAGACTACATTTGGGGGCTGATTCGTGAAAGTGATTTACAGTATAATCGTAAATCTAAAAAAACGGCTCACTTATAAATCTTTTACTAGTCATTTTTGTATTAATTTAGTATAAATACATGTTAATTTTGATTCACATGTTTTTTTTCTCTGACTTTATGTGAACTAAAAGACACAAATTCGCCCGTTTTCTCATTGAAATATCACTGTCCTGGTCACAAAAGCAAAGTTTGTGGAGAATAATATAAATTTTCTATACTTTTTAGGCATAAGCAATTACGAAATAACACTTACTACCCACGAACAAAAATTGTGTTACATAGTGTAATTCTGCTGATGATGATGCTGATGGTGGTGGTGACCTTGATACTGTTGCTCATAATGATGCTGATGATGGTGGTGGTGATGATGGTGGTGGTGGCATTGATACTGCTGATGATGATGATGGCGTTGATACTGCTCATGATAATGATGGTGGTGGCGTTGATACTGCTGCTGATGATGGTGGCATTGATACTGCTGATGATGGTGGTGGTGGTGGCGTTGATATTGCTGATGATGGTGGTGGTGTTGATACTGCTGATGATGGTGGTGGTGTTGATACTGCTGATGATGGTGGTGGTGTTGATATTGCTGATGATGGTGGTGGCGTTGATAGTGCTGATGATGGTGGCGTTGATAATGCTGCTGCTGATGATGGTGGCGTTGATACTGCTGATGATGATGATGGTGGTAGCGTTGATACTGCTGATGATGATGATGATGGTGGCGTTGATACTGCTGATGATGATGATGGTGGCGTTGATACTGCTGATGATGATGATGGTGGTAGCGTTGATACCGATGATGATGATGATGATGGTGGCGTTGATACTGCTGATGATGATGATGGTGGCGTTGATACTGCTGATGATGATGATGGTGGCGTTGATACTGCTGATGATGATGATGGTGGCGTTGATACTGCTGCTGATTATGGTGGTGGCATTGATACTGCTGCTGCTGCTCTACCCATACAGACGATCCCAATGCACCAAGCGGTCCGAACCCGACCAATGCACTGCGTACACATTAGCGCGCACAACACCGTAACACACACACACGCACACACACACACACACGCACGCGCACACGCACACACACACACACACGCACACACGCACACATACACACGCACACACACACACACGCACACACACGCACACACACACGCACACACGTACACACGCACACACGTACACACGCACACACGCACACACGCACACACGCACACACGCACACGCGCACACGCACACACGCAAACGCACACGCACACGCACACACACACACACGCACACACACGCACACACGCACACACGCACACGCACACACACACGCACACACACACACGCACACACACACGCACACACACACACGCACACACACGCACACACACACACACGCACACGCACACACACACACACGCACACACACACACGCACACACACACACGCACACACACGCACACCACACACGCACACACACACACACGCACACACACACACGCACACACACACACGACGCAACACGACAATGACTCCACACGCTTCCATCAGCCGTCAAACAACAAAAAAACCACAGCAGCAGCAGCAGCTGCACCAGCAGCAGTAGCAGCGGTCTCAACCAATGGACACCGTAACACAATCATCAAGAACCGTCCAAGTATCACCCTACATATATATATTCTTAAAATTACGAATAAATAATTAAATGCGCGTCCCCAACCGGAAAAACAACGATAGAATTACGCAATTTTTTTAAATATTAAAAAAAAAATCCTCCGGGGTGAGCCGATATCATTCGCCTCCCACCCCAATCCCCTCCTGAGCTGCCGATGGTTAATGCCATTCACAACGCGTTCAATGCAATAGCCGGCAGTAGCGAGCATCGATACGCAAACACGCGTGCCGTGCGTGCGCGCGCGTGTGTTTTTGTTTGTTGTTGTTGTTGTGGTGTTGTTATTGTGGTTGTTGTGTTTGTGGTGTTGGTGTGTATTTGTATCAGTTACCGATGGGCCAGTGCTGAATACTTTGGAGACGACACGATGCTGTCCGTGGTGCTGCTCATAACCAGGCGCATGCGCGCGCGCAAAGCAGCTGTGCCCCCTCTCTCTCCCCCTCCCCTCTCTCTCTCACTCCCTCCCCCTCTCTCTCTCCCTCTCTTTCCCTTACCCCCCTCTCTCTCCCTCTCTTCTACCCCCCCCCCTCTCTCTCTCTCTACCCCCCCCTCTCTCTCTCCATCTCTCTCTCTACCCCCCCTCTCTCTCCATCTCTCTCTCTCCCTCACTCCCTCTCTCTACCCCCCCTCTCTCTCTAACCCCCCTCTCTCTACCCATCTCTCTCTCTCCCTCCCTCTCTCTAACCCCCCCTCTCTCTACCCATCTCTCTCTCTACCCCCCTCTCTCTCCTATCTCTACCCCCCCCTCCTCTCTCTCTCCATCTCTACCCCCCCTCTCTCCCTTCCCCTCTCTCTCTACCCCCCTCTCTCCATCTCTCTC
>NW_027620621.1:0-21968 GCF_964198595.1 Lampetra fluviatilis | reverse complement strand
ACCACCCCACCCCCCCACCCCCCACCCCCCCCCCCACCCCCCCCACCCACCCACCCCCCCACCCACCCCACCCACCCACCCCCACCCCCCCCACCCCACCCCACACCCCCCCCACCACCCACCACACCCACCCACCCACCCACCCACCCACCCACCCCCCACCCACCACCCACCCACCACCCACCACCCCACACCCACCCCACCCACACCACCCACACACCCACCACTCACACACCCACCCCCCACACACCCACCACCCACACCCACCCCACCCACACCACCCACCCACCCACCCACCACCCACCACCACCCACCCACTCACCCCCCCACCCACCACCCACACCACCCACCACACACCCCCACCCACCCACCACACACCCCACCCACCCACCCACTCACCCCACCACCCACCCCACCACCCCACCCCCACCCACCACCCACCACCCACCCCCACCACACACCCACCCACCCACCACACACACACCCACCCACCCCCACCACCCACCACCCCCACCCACACACACCCACCACCACCACCACCCCCACACCACCCACCCACCCACCACACCCACCCACCCACCCACTCACCCACCCACACCCACCCACACCACCACACACCCACCCACTCCACCACCACCCACTCACCCACCGACCACCCCATCACCCACTCACACCACCCACCCACCACTCACCCACCACCACCCACCACCACTCCACCCACCCACCACCCACCCACTCACCCACCACCCACCCACCCACCCACCACCCACCCACACCCCACCCACCACCCACCCACTCACCCACCCACTCACCCCACCCACCACCCACTCACCCACCCACCCACCCACCCACCTCACCCACCCCACCCACCCACCCACACCACCCACCCACTCACCCACTCACCACCCACCACCACCCACCCCACCCACTCACCCACCCACTCACCCACCCACTCACCCCACCCACTCACCCACCACACCCACCCACCCACCCACTCACCCACCCACTCACCCACCCACACCACTCACCCACCCACTCACCCACCACACACCCACTCACCCACCCACCCACACCACTCACCCACCCACTCACCCACCCACTCACCCACCCACCCACCCACCCACTCACCCACCCACCACCCACCCACTCACCCACCCACCCACCCACTCACCCACCCACTCACCCACCCACCCACCCACTCACCCACCCACCCACCCACTCACCCCCACTCACCCACACCCACTCACCCACCCACCCACCCACTCACCCACCCACTCACCCACCCACCCACCCACTCACCCACCCACTCACCCACCACCCACCCACTCACCCACCCACCCACCCACTCACCCACCCACTCACCCACCCACCCACCCACCCACACCCACCCACTCACCCACCCACTCACCACACCACCCACTCACCCACCCACTCACCCACCCACACACACCACTCACCCCACCCACTCACCCACCACCACACCACCACCCACTCACCCACCACCCACCACCTCACCCACACCACCCACCCACCCACTCACCCACCCACTCACCACCCACTCACCCACCACCCACCCACTCACCCACCCACCCACCCACTCACCCACCACACCCACCACCACACTCACCCACCCACTCACCCACCCACCACACCCACTCACCCCACCCACTCACCCACTCACCCACCCACTCACCCACCCACTCACCCACTCCACCACCCACTCACCACCCACTCACCCACACCTCACCACACTCACCCACCCACTCACCACTCACACCTCACCCACCCACTCACCCACCCACCCACCACTCACCCACCCACTCACCCACCCACTCACCCACTCACCCACCCTCACCCCCACCCACCACTCACCCACTCAACCCACCCACCCACCACTCACCCACCCACTCACCACCCACCCACCCACTCACCACTGATGCGGTTTTTGTTTCCAGGAATTGGACTTTGCAGGATCAGCGTGAAGACCAAATCTCAAAATGGAGTGGTAACATCATCACCATCACTACCATCAACATCATCACCATCACTACCATCAACATCACCACTACCATCACTACCATCAACATCACTACCATCACCACCATCACCACCATCATCAACATCACCACCATCACCACCATCACCACCATCATCATCACCATCACCACCATCACCATCATCACCACCATCAACATCATCATCACCATCATCATCAACATCACCACCATCAACATCATCACCACCATCACCATCATCACCACCATCAACATCATCATCACCATCATCACCATCACCATCACAACCATCATCACCACTACCATCACCACTATCACTGACTGACTGAGTGACTGACTGAGTGAGTGACTGACTGAGTGACTGACTGAGTGACTGAGTGACTGAGTGAGTCACTGACTGAGTGAGTGACTGACTGACTGAGTGACTGAGTGAATGACTGACTGAGTGACTGAGTGACTGAGTGAGTGACTGACTGAGTGACTGAGTGAATGACTGACTGAGTGACTGACTGAGTGACTGACTGACTCACTGACTGACTGAGTGACTGACTGACTGAGTGACTGACTGACTGACTCACTGACTGACTGACTGACTCACTGACTGACTGAGTGACTGACTGACTGAGTGACTGAGTGACTGACTCACTGAGTGAGTGAGTGACTGACTGAGTGACTGAGTGACTGACTGACTGAGTGACTGACTGACTCACTGACTGACTGAGTGACTGACTGAGTGATTGAGTGAGTGACTGACTGACTGACTCACTGACTGACTGACTCACTGACTGAGTGACTGAGTGACTGAGTGACTGACTGAGTGACTGACTGACTGACTGACTCACTGACTGACTGACTCACTGACTGAGTGACTGAGTGACTGAGTGAGTGAGTGACTGAGTGACTGAGTGACTGACTGAGTGACTGAGTGACTGACTGACTGAGTGATTGACTGACTGAGTCACTGACTGACTGAGTGACTGAGTGACTGACTGACTGACTGAGTGACTGAGTGATTGACTGACTGAGTCACTGACTGACTGAGTGACTGACTGACTGACTGAGTGATTGACTGACTGAGTCACTGACTGAGTGACTGAGTGATTGACTGACTGAGTGACTGACTGACTGAGTGACTGGCTGTGTGAGTGACTGACTGAGTGACTGACTGACTGAGTGACTGACTGAGTGAGTGAGTGAGTGAGTGAGTGACTGAGTGACTGACTGACTGACTGAGTGACTGACTGAGTAACTGAGTGAGTGAGTGACTGAGTGACTGACTGACTGAGTGACTGACTGACTGAGTGACTGAGTGACTGACTGAGTGACTGACTGACTGAGTGACTGACTGACTGACTGAGTGACTGACTGACTGACTCACTGACTGAGTGACTGAGTGACTGACTGACTGACTGAGTGACTGACTGAGTGACTGACTGAGTGACTGACTGAGTGACTGACTGACAGACTGACTGACTCACTGAGTGAGTGGCTGACTGACTCACTGACTGAGTGACTGAGTGACTGACTGAGTGACTGACTGAGTGACTGACTGACTGAGTGACTGACTGAGTGACTGACTGACTGACTCACTGAGTGAGTGACTGACTGAGTGACTGACTGACTCACTGACTGAGTGACTGACTGACTGACTCACTGACTGAGTGACTGAGTGACTGACTGAGTGACTGACTGAGTGGACTGACTGACTGAGTGACTGACTGAGTGACTGACAGACTGACTGACTCACTGAGTGAGTGACTGACTGAGTGACTGACTGACTCACTGACTGAGTGACTGACTGAGTGACTGACTCACTGACTGAGTCACTGACTGAGTGAGTGACTGACTCACTGACTGAGTGAGTGACTGACTGAGTGACTGACTCACTGACTGAGTCACTGACTGACTGACTGACTGAGTGTTGACTGAGTGACTGACTGACTGAGTGACTGACTCACTGACTGAGTGACTGACTGACTGAGTGACTGACTCACTGACTGAGTCACTGACTGAGTGAGTGACTGACTGAGTGACTGACTGAGTGACTGACTGAGTGACTGACTGAGTGAGTGACTGACTGAGTGACTGACTCACTGACTGAGTGACTGACTGAGTGACTGAATGACTGACTGAGTGACTGACTGACTGAGTGAGTGACTGACTGAGTGACTGACTGACTGAGTGACTGACTCACTGACTGAGTGACTGACTGACTGAGTGACTGACTGAGTGACTGACTGACTGAGTCACTGACTGAGTGACTGACTGAGTCACTGACTGACTGAGTGACTGACTGACTGAGTGACTGACTGACTGAGTGACTGACTCACTGACTGAGTGACTGACTGACTGACTGAGTGACTGACTGACTGAGTGACTGACTCACTGAGTGACTGACTCACTGACTGAGTGACTTACTCATTGACTGAGTGACTGACTGACTGAGTGACTGACTGACTGAGTGACTGACTCACTGAGTGACTGACTCACTGACTGAGTGAGTGACTGACTGACTGAGTGACTGACTGACTGAGTGACTGACTCACTGACTGAGTGACTGACTCACTGACTGAGTGAGTGACTGACTGAGTGACTGACTCACTGACTGAGTGACTGACTCACTGACTGAGTGACTGACTCACTGACTGAGTGAGTGACTGACTGAGTGACTGACTCACTGACTGAGTGACTGACTCACTGACTGAGTGAGTGACTGACTGAGTGACTGACTCACTGACTGAGTGACTGACTCACTGACTGAGTGACTGACTCACTGACTGAGTGAGTGACTGACTGAGTGACTGACTCACTGACTGAGTGACTGACTCACTGACTGAGTGACTGACTGACTGAGTGACTGACTCACTGACTGACTGAGTGACTGACTCACTGACTGACTGAGTGACTGACTCACTGACTGAGTGACTGACTGAGTCACTGAGTGACTGACTGACTGACTGAGTGACTGACTGAGTGACTGACTCACTGACTGAGTGAGTGACTGACTGAGTGACTGACTCACTGACTGAGTGACTGACTGACTGACTGAGTGACTGACTGACTGACTGACTGAGTGACTGACTCACTGACTGAGTGAGTGACTGACTGAGTGACTGACTCACTGACTGAGTGACTGACTCACTGACTGAGTGACTGACTGACTGAGTGACTGACTGACTGAATGAGTGACTCACTGACTGACTGACTGACTGAGTGACTGACTGACTGACTGACTGAGTGACTGACTGAGTGACTGACTGACTGAGTGACTGACTGACTGAGTGACTAACTCACTGACTGAGTGACTAACTCACTGACTGAGTGACTGACTGACTGACTGAGTGACTGACTGACTGAGTGACTGACTGACTGAGTGACTGACTGAGTGACTGACTCACTGACTGACTGACTGACTCACTGACTGAGTGACTGACTGAGTGACTGACTGAGTGACTGAGTGACTGACTGAGTGACTGACTGAGTGACTGAGTGACTGACTGAGTGACTGACTGACTGAGTGACTGACTGAGTGACTGACTCACTGAGTGACTGACTGAGTGACTGAGTGACTGACTGAGTGACTGACTGAGTGACTGAGTGACTGACTCACTGACTGAGTGACTGACTCACTGACTGAGTGACTGACTGAGTGACTGACTGAGTGACTGAGTGACTGACTGACTGAGTGACTGACTCACTGAGTGACTGACTGACTGAGTGACTGACTGAGTGACTGAGTGACTGACTGACTGAGTGACTGACTCACTGAGTGACTGACTGACTGACTGACTGAGTGACTGACTGAGTGACTGACTGACTGAGTGACTGACTCACTGTCTCTGTGTGATCTGTTGCATGTTGACTGATCATCTCCGGATTCTGGAAAATATCACAGATGGTGAGTTCATATCTGTCTCACTGTCTCACTGTCTCTGTGTGTGTCTCACTGTCTCACTGTCTCACTGTCTCACTGTCTCTGTGTGTGTCTCACTGTCTCACTGTCTCACTGTCTCTGTGTGTGTCTCACTGTCTCACTGTCTCACTGTCTCACTGTCTCTGTGTGTGTCTCACTGTCTCACTGTCTCACTGTCTCTGTGTGTGTCTCACTGTCTCACTGTCTCACTGTCTCTGTGTGTGTCTCACTGTCTCACTGTCTCACTGTCTCACTGTCTCTGTGTGTGTCTCACTGTCTCTGTGTGTGTCTCACTGTCTCACTGTCTCACTGTCTCACTGTCTCACTGTCTCTGTGTGTGTCTCACTGTCTCACTGTCTCTGTGTGTGTCTCACTGTCTCTGTGTGTGTCTCACTGTCTCACTGTCTCACTGTCTCACTGTCTCACTGTCTCTGTGTGTGTCTCACTGTCTCACTGTCTCACTGTCTCACTGTCTCTGTGTGTGTCTCACTGTCTCTGTGTGTGTCTCACTGTCTCACTGTCTCACTGTCTCACTGTCTCACTGTCTCACTGTCTCTGTGTGTGTCTCACTGTCTCTGTGTGTGTCTCTGTGTGATTCTCACTGTCTCTGTGTGTGTCTCACTGTCTCACTGTCTCACTGTCTCTGTGTGTGTCTCACTGTCTCTGTGTGTGTCTCACTGTCTCTGTGTGTGTCTCACTGTCTCACTGTCTCACTGTCTCACTGTCTCTGTGTGTGTCTCACTGTCTCACTGTCTCACTGTCTGTGTCTCTGTGTGTGTCTCACTGTCTCACTGTCTCACTGTCTCTGTGTGTGTCTCACTGTCTCTGTGTGTGTCTCACTGTCTCACTGTCTCACTGTCTCACTGTCTCTGTGTGTGTCTCTGTGTGTGTCTCACTGTCTCTGTGTGTGTCTCACTGTCTCACTGTCTCACTGTTTCACTGTCTCACTGTCTCTGTGTGTGTCTCACTGTCTCACTGTCTCACTGTCTCTGTGTGTGTCTCACTGTCTCTGTGTGTGTCTAACTGTCTCACTGTCTCTGTGTGTGTCTCACTGTCTCTGTGTGTGTCTCACTGTCTCTGTGTGTGTCTCACTGTCTCTGTGTGTGTCTCACTGTCTCACTGTCTCACTGTCTCTGTGTGTGTCTCACTGCCTCACTGTCTCACTGTCTCTGTGTGTGTCTCACTGTCTCTGTGTGTGTCTCACTGTCTCTGTGTGTGTCTCACTGTCTCTGTGTGTGTCTCACTGTCTCACTGTCTCACTGTCTCACTGTCTCTGTGTGTGTCTCATTGTCTCTGTGTGTGTCTCACTGTCTCTGTGTGTGTCTCTGTGTGTGTCTCACTGTCTCACTGTCTCTGTGTGTGTCTCACTGTCTCACTGTCTCACTGTCTCTGTGTGTGTCTCACTGTCTCACTGTCTCACTGTCTCACTGTCTCACTGTCTCTGTGTGTGTCTCACTGTCTCTGTGTGTGTCTCACTGTCTCACTGTCTCACTGTCTCTGTGTGTGTCTCACTGTCTCTGTGTGTGTCTCACTGTCTCTGTGTGTGTCTCACTGTCTCTGTGTGTGTCTCACTGTCTCACTGTCTCACTGTCTCACTGTCTCTGTGTGTGTCTCTGTGTGTGTCTCACTGTCTCTGTGTGTGTCTCACTGTCTCACTGTCTCACTGTCTCTGTGTGTGTCTCACTGTCTCTGTGTGTGTCTCACTGTCTCTGTGTGTGTCTCACTGTCTCTGTGTGTGTCTCACTGTCTCACTGTCTCACTGTCTCTGTGTGTGTCTCACTGTCTCTGTGTGTGCCTCACTGTCTCTGTGTGTGTCTCACTGTCTCTGTGTGTGTCTCACTGTCTCACTGTCTCACTGTCTCACCGTCTCACTGTCTCTGTGTGTGTCTCACTGTCTCTGTGTGTGTCTCACTGTCTCACTGTCTCACTGTCTCTGTGTGTGTCTCACTGTCTCTGTGTGTGTCTCACTGTCTCACTGTCTCACTGTCTCACTGTCTCTGTGTGTGTCTCACTGTCTCTGTCTGTGTCTCACTGTCTCTGTGTGTGTCTCACTGTCTCTGTGTGTGTCTCTGTGTGTGTCTCACTGTCTCTGTGTGTGTCTCACTGTCTCTGTGTGTGTCTCACTGTCTCACTGTCTCTGTGTGTGTCTCACTGTCTCACTGTCTCACTGTCTCACTGTCTCACTGTCTCTGTGTGTGTCTCACTGTCTCTGTGTGTGTCTCACTGTCTCACTGTCTCACTGTCTTACTGCCTCACTGTCTCTGTGTGTGTCTCACTGTTTCACTGTGTCACTGTCTCTGTGTGTGTCTCACTGTTTCTGTGTGTGTCTCACTGTTTCACTGTCTCACTGTCTCACTGTCTCACTGTCTCTGTGTGTGTCTCTGTGTGTGTCTCACTGTCTCTGTGTGTGTCTCACTGTCTCTGTGTGTGTCTCACTGTCTCACTGTCTCACTGTCTCACTGTCTCTGTGTGTGTCTCACTGTCTCTGTGTGTGTCTCACTGTCTCACTGTCTCTGTGTGTGTCTCACTGTCTCTGTGTGTGTCTCACTGTCTCACTGCCTCACTGTCTCACTGTCTCTGTGTGTGTCTCACTGTCTCACTGTCTCACTGTCTCACTGTCTCACTGTCTGTGTCTCACTGTCTCTGTGTGTGTCTCACTGTCTCACTGTCTCACTGTCTCACTGTCTCACTGTCTCTGTGTGTGTTTCACTGTCTCACTGTCTCACTGTCTCACTGTCTCTGTGTGTGTCTCACTGTCTCTGTGTGTGTCTCACTGTCTCACTGTCTCACTGTCTCACTGTCTCACTGTCTCTGTGTGTGTCTCACTGTCTCTGTGTGTGTCTCACTGTCTCACTGTCTCACTGTCTCACTGTCTCACTGTCTCTGTGTGTGTCTCACTGTCTCACTGTCTCACTGTCTCTGTGTGTGTCTCACTGTCTCTGTGTGTGTCTCACTGTCTCACTGTCTCTGTGTGTGTCTCACTGTCTCTGTGTGTGTCTCACTGTCTCACTGTCTCACTGTCTCACTGTCTCTGTGTGTGTCTCACTGTCTCACTGTCTCACTGTCTCACTGTCTCTGTGTGTGTCTCACTGTCTCACTGTCTCACTGTCTCACTGTCTCTGTGTGTGTCTCACTGTCTCACTGTCTCACTGTCTCTGTGTGTGTCTCACTGTCTCACTGTCTCACTGTCTCTGTGTGTGTCTCACTGTCTCACTGTCTCTGTGTGTGTCTCTGTGTGTGTCTCACTGTCTCTGTGTGTGTCTCTGTGTGTGTCTCACTGTCTCACTGTCTCACTGTCTCTGTGTGTGTCTCACTGTCTCACTGTCTCACTGTCTCACTGTCTCTGTGTGTGTCTCACTGTCTCACTGTCTCACTGTCTCTGTGTGTGTCTCACTGTCTCACTGTTTCACTGTCTCACTGTCTCACTGTCTCTGTGTGTGTTTCACTGTCTCTGTGTGTGTCTCACTGTCTCACTGTCTCACTGTCTCTGTGTGTGTCTCACTGTCTCACTGTCTCACTGTCTCACTGTCTCTGTGTGTGTTTCACTGTCTCTGTGTGTGTCTCACTGTCTCACTGTCTCACTGTCTCACTGTCTCTGTGTGTGTTTCACTGTCTCTGTGTGTGTCTCACTGTCTCACTGTCTCACTGTCTCACTGTCTCTGTGTGTGTCTCACTGTCTCACTGTCTCACTGTCTCTGTGTGTGTCTCACTGTCTCACTGTTTCACTGTCTCACTGTCTCACTGTCTCTGTGTGTGTCTCACTGTCTCTGTGTGTGTCTCACTGTCTCACTGTCTCACTGTCTCACTGTCTCTGTGTGTGTCTCACTGTCTCACTGTCTCACTGTCTCACTGTCTCTGTGTGTGTTTCACTGTCTCTGTGTGTGTCTCACTGTCTCACTGTCTCACTGTCTCACTGTCTCACTGTCTCACTGTCTCTGTGTGTCTCACTGTCTCTGTGTGTGTCTCACTGTCTCACTGTCTCACTGTCTCACTGTCTCTGTGTGTGTTTCACTGTCTCTGTGTGTGTCTCACTGTCTCACTGTCTCACTGTCTCACTGTCTCACTGTCTCACTGTCTCTGTGTGTCTCACTGTCTCTGTGTGTGTCTCACTGTCTCACTGTCTCACTGTCTCACTGTCTCACTGTCTCTGTGTGTGTCTCACTGTCTCACTGTCTCTGTGTGTGTCTCACTGTCTCACTGTCTCACTGTCTCACTGTCTCACTGTCTCTGTGTGTCTCACTGTCTCTGTGTGTGTCTCACTGTCTCACTGTCTCACTGTCTCTGTGTGTCTCACTGTCTCTGTGTGTGTCTCACTGTCTCACTGTCTCACTGTCTCTGTGTGTGTCTCACTGTCTCTGTGTGTGTCTCACTGTCTCTGTGTGTGTCTCACTGTCTCACTGTCTCACTGTCTCACTGTCTCTGTGTGTGTCTCACTGTCTCACTGTCTCTGTGTGTGTCTCACTGTCTCTGTGTGTGTCTCACTGTCTCACTGTCTCACTGTCTCACTGTCTCTGTGTGTGTCTCTGTGTGTGTCTCACTGTCTCTGTGTGTGTCTCACTGTCTCACTGTCTCACTGTTTCACTGTCTCACTGTCTCTGTGTGTGTCTCACTGTCTCACTGTCTCACTGTCTCTGTGTGTGTCTCACTGTCTCTGTGTGTGTCTAACTGTCTCACTGTCTCTGTGTGTGTCTCACTGTCTCTGTGTGTGTCTCACTGTCTCTGTGTGTGTCTCACTGTCTCTGTGTGTGTCTCACTGTCTCACTGTCTCACTGTCTCTGTGTGTGTCTCACTGCCTCACTGTCTCACTGTCTCTGTGTGTGTCTCACTGTCTCTGTGTGTGTCTCACTGTCTCTGTGTGTGTCTCACTGTCTCTGTGTGTGTCTCACTGTCTCACTGTCTCACTGTCTCACTGTCTCTGTGTGTGTCTCATTGTCTCTGTGTGTGTCTCACTGTCTCTGTGTGTGTCTCTGTGTGTGTCTCACTGTCTCACTGTCTCTGTGTGTGTCTCACTGTCTCACTGTCTCACTGTCTCTGTGTGTGTCTCACTGTCTCACTGTCTCACTGTCTCACTGTCTCACTGTCTCTGTGTGTGTCTCACTGTCTCTGTGTGTGTCTCACTGTCTCACTGTCTCACTGTCTCTGTGTGTGTCTCACTGTCTCTGTGTGTGTCTCACTGTCTCACTGTCTCACTGTCTCACTGTCTCTGTGTGTGTCTCTGTGTGTGTCTCACTGTCTCTGTGTGTGTCTCACTGTCTCACTGTCTCACTGTCTCACCGTCTCACTGTCTCTGTGTGTGTCTCACTGTCTCTGTGTGTGTCTCACTGTCTCACTGTCTCACTGTCTCTGTGTGTGTCTCACTGTCTCTGTGTGTGTCTCACTGTCTCACTGTCTCTGTGTGTGTCTCACTGTCTCTGTCTGTGTCTCACTGTCTCTGTGTGTGTCTCACTGTCTCTGTGTGTGTCTCTGTGTGTGTCTCACTGTCTCTGTGTGTGTCTCACTGTCTCTGTGTGTGTCTCACTGTCTCACTGTCTCTGTGTGTGTCTCACTGTCTCACTGTCTCACTGTCTCACTGTCTCACTGTGTGTCTCACTGTCTCTGTGTGTGTCTCACTGTCTCACTGTCTCACTGTCTCACTGCCTCACTGTCTCTGTGTGTGTCTCACTGTTTCACTGTGTCACTGTCTCTGTGTGTGTCTCACTGTTTCTGTGTGTGTCTCACTGTTTCACTGTCTCACTGTCTCACTGTCTCACTGTCTCTGTGTGTGTCTCTGTGTGTGTCTCACTGTCTCTGTGTGTGTCTCACTGTCTCTGTGTGTGTCTCACTGTCTCACTGTCTCACTGTCTCACTGTCTCACTGTCTCTGTGTGTGTCTCACTGTCTCTGTGTGTGTCTCACTGTCTCACTGTCTCTGTGTGTGTCTCACTGTCTCTGTGTGTGTCTCACTGTCTCACTGTCTCACTGTCTCACTGCCTCACTGTCTCACTGTCTCTGTGTGTGTCTCACTGTCTCACTGTCTCACTGTCTCACTGTCTCACTGTCTGTGTCTCACTGTCTCTGTGTGTGTCTCACTGTCTCACTGTCTCACTGTCTCACTGTCTCACTGTCTCTGTGTGTGTTTCACTGTCTCACTGTCTCACTGTCTCACTGTCTCTGTGTGTGTCTCACTGTCTCTGTGTGTGTCTCACTGTCTCACTGTCTCACTGTCTCACTGTCTCACTGTCTCTGTGTGTGTCTCACTGTCTCTGTGTGTGTCTCACTGTCTCACTGTCTCACTGTCTCACTGTCTCTGTGTGTGTCTCACTGTCTCACTGTCTCACTGTCTCTGTGTGTGTCTCACTGTCTCTGTGTGTGTCTCACTGTCTCACTGTCTCTGTGTGTGTCTCACTGTCTCTGTGTGTGTCTCACTGTCTCACTGTCTCACTGTCTCACTGTCTCTGTGTGTGTCTCACTGTCTCACTGTCTCACTGTCTCACTGTCTCTGTGTGTGTCTCACTGTCTCACTGTCTCACTGTCTCACTGTCTCTGTGTGTGTCTCACTGTCTCACTGTCTCAATGTCTCTGTGTGTGTCTCACTGTCTCACTGTCTCACTGTCTCTGTGTGTGTCTCACTGTCTCACTGTCTCTGTGTGTGTCTCTGTGTGTGTCTCACTGTCTCTGTGTGTGTCTCTGTGTGTGTCTCACTGTCTCACTGTCTCACTGTCTCTGTGTGTGTCTCACTGTCTCACTGTCTCACTGTCTCACTGTCTCTGTGTGTGTCTCACTGTCTCACTGTCTCACTGTCTCTGTGTGTGTCTCACTGTCTCACTGTTTCACTGTCTCACTGTCTCACTGTCTCTGTGTGTGTCTCACTGTCTCTGTGTGTGTCTCACTGTCTCACTGTCTCACTGTCTCACTGTCTCTGTGTGTGTCTCACTGTCTCACTGTCTCACTGTCTCACTGTCTCTGTGTGTGTTTCACTGTCTCTGTGTGTGTCTCACTGTCTCACTGTCTCACTGTCTCACTGTCTCACTGTCTCTGTGTGTCTCACTGTCTCTGTGTGTGTCTCACTGTCTCACTGTCTCACTGTCTCACTGTCTCTGTGTGTGTTTCACTGTCTCTGTGTGTGTCTCACTGTCTCACTGTCTCACTGTCTCACTGTCTCACTGTCTCACTGTCTCACTGTCTCTGTGTGTCTCACTGTCTCTGTGTGTGTCTCACTGTCTCACTGTCTCACTGTCTCACTGTCTCACTGTCTCTGTGTGTGTCTCACTGTCTCACTGTCTCTGTGTGTGTCTCACTGTCTCACTGTCTCACTGTCTCACTGTCTCACTGTCTCTGTGTGTCTCACTGTCTCTGTGTGTGTCTCACTGTCTCACTGTCTCACTGTCTCTGTGTGTCTCACTGTCTCTGTGTGTGTCTCACTGTCTCACTGTCTCACTGTCTCTGTGTGTGTCTCACTGTCTCACTGTCTCACTGTCTCTGTGTGTGTCTCTCTGTCTCACTGTCTCACTGTCTCACTGTCTCACTGTCTCTGTGTGTGTCTCACTGTCTCACTGTCTCTGTGTGTGTCTCACTGTCTCACTGTCTCACTGTCTCTGTGTGTGTCTCACTGTCTCACTGTCTCACTGTCTCACTGTCTCACTGTCTCTGTGTGTGTCTCACTGTCTCACTGTCTCACTGTCTCTGTGTGTGTCTCACTGTCTCACTGTCTCACTGTCTCACTGTCTCTGTGTGTGTCTCACTGTCTCACTGTCTCACTGTCTCTGTGTGTGTCTCACTGTCTCACTGTCTTACTGTCTCTGTGTGTGCCTCACTGTCTCACTGTCTCACTGTCTCTGTGTGTGTCTCACTGTCTCTGTGTGTGTCTCACTGTCTCACTGTCTCACTGTCTCTGTGTGTGTCTCACTGTCTCACTGTCTCACTGTCTCTGTGTGTGTCTCACTGTCTCACTGTCTCTGTGTGTGTCTCACTGTCTCACTGTCTCACTGTCTCTGTGTGTGTCTCACTGTCTCACTGTCTTACTGTCTCTGTGTGTGCCTCACTGTCTCACTGTCTCACTGTCTCTGTGTGTGTCTCACTGTCTCTGTGTGTGTCTCACTGTCTCACTGTCTCACTGTCTCTGTGTGTGTCTCACTGTCTCACTGTCTCACTGTCTCTCTGTGTGTGCCTCACTGTCTCACTGTCTCACTGTCTCTGTGTGTGTCTCACTGTCTCACTGTCTCACTGTCTCTGTGTGTGTCTCATTGTCTCACTGTCTCTGTGTGTGTCTCACTGTCTCACTGTCTCACTGTCTCTCTGTGTGTGCCTCACTGTCTCACTGTCTCACTGTCTCTGTGTGTGTCTCACTGTCTCACTGTCTCACTGTCTCTGTGTGTGTCTCACTGTCTCACTGTCTCTGTGTGTGTCTCACTGTCTCACTGTCTCACTGTCTCACTGTTTCACTGTCTCACTGTCTCACTGTCTATGTGTGTGTCTCACTGTCTCTGTGTGTGTCTCACTGTCTCACTGTCTCACTGTCTCACTGTCTCACTGTCTCTGTGTGTCTTACTGTCTCTGTGTGTGCCTCACTGTCTCACTGTCTCACTGTCTCTGTGTGTGTCTCACTGTCTCACTGTCTCACTGTCTCACTGTCTCTGTGTGTGTCTCACTGTCTCTGTGTGTGTCTCTGTGTGTGTCTCACTGTCTCTGTGTGTGTCTCACTGTCTCTGTGTGTGTCTCACTGTCTCACTGTCTCACTGTCTCACTGTCTCTGTGTGTGTCTCACTGTCTCACTGTCTCACTGTCTCACTGTCTCTGTGTGTGTCTCTGTGTGTGTCTCACTGTCTCACTGTCTCTGTGTGTGTCTCACTGTCTCACTGTCTCTGTGTGTGTCTCACTGTCTGTGTGTGTGTCTCACTGTCTCACTGTCTCTGTGTGTGTCTCACTGTCTCACTGTCTCACTGTCTCTCTGTGTCTCTGTGTCTCTGTGTGTCTCTATGTCTCTCTCTGTGTGTCTCTCTCTGTCTCTCTCTGTGTCTCTGTGTGTCTCTCTGTGTCTCTGTGTCTCACTGTCTCACTGTGTCTCTGTGTCTCACTGTCTCACTGTCTCACTGTCTCTCTGTGTGTGCCTCACTGTCTCACTGTCTCACTGTCTCTGTGTGTGTCTCACTGTCTCTGTGTGTGTCTCACTGTCTCACTGTCTCACTGTCTCTGTGTGTGTCTCACTGTCTCTGTGTGTGTCTCACTGTCTCACTGTCTCTGTGTGTGTCTCACTGTCTCTGTGTGTGTCTCACTGTCTCACTGTCTCACTGTCTCACTGTCTCACTGTCTCTGTGTGTCTTACTGTCTCTGTGTGTGCCTCACTGTCTCACTGTCTCACTGTCTCTGTGTGTGTCTCACTGTCTCACTGTCTCACTGTCTCACTGTCTCTGTGTGTGTCTCACTGTCTCTGTGTGTGTCTCTGTGTGTGTCTCACAGTCTCTGTGTGTGTCTCACAGTCTCTGTGTGTGTCTCACTGTCTCTGTGTGTGTCTCACTGTCTCACTGTCTTACTGTCTCACTGTCTCACTGTCTCTGTGTGTGTCTCACTGTCTCACTGTCTCACTGTCTCACTGTCTCTGTGTGTGTCTCTGTGTGTGTCTCACTGTCTCACTGTCTCACTGTCTCACTGTCTCTGTGTGTGTCTCACTGTCTCACTGTCTCTGTGTGTGTCTCACTGTCTCTGTGTGTGTCTCACTGTCTCACTGTCTCACTGTCTCTGTGTGTGTCTCACTGTCTCACTGTCTCACTGTCTCTCTGTGTCTCTGTGTCTCTCTCTGTGTGTCTCTCTGTCTCTCTGTGTGTGTCTCTCTGTGTCTCGCTGTCTCACTGTCTCACTGTCTCTCTGTGTCTCTGTGTGTCTCTATGTCTCTCTGTGTCTCTGTGTGTCTCTCTCTGTCTCTCTCTGTGTCTCTGTGTGTGTCTCACTGTCTCTGTGTGTGTCTCACTGTCTCACTGTCTCACTGTCTCACTGTCTCTGTGTGTCTTACTGTCTCTGTGTGTGCCTCACTGTCTCACTGTCTCACTGTCTCTGTGTGTGTCTCACTGTCTCACTGTCTCACTGTCTCACTGTCTCTGTGTGTGTCTCACTGTCTCTGTGTGTGTCTCTGTGTGTGTCTCTGTGTGTGTCTCACTGTCTCACTGTCTCTGTGTGTGTCTCACTGTCTCTGTGTGTGTCTCACTGTCTCACTGTCTTACTGTCTCACTGTCTCACTGTCTCTGTGTGTGTCTCACTGTCTCACTGTCTCACTGTCTCACTGTCTCTGTGTGTGTCTCTGTGTGTGTCTCACTGTCTCACTGTCTCTGTGTGTGTCTCACTGTCTCACTGTCTCTGTGTGTGTCTCACTGTCTCTGTGTGTGTCTCACTGTCTCACTGTCTCTGTGTGTGTCTAACTGTCTCACTGTCTCTGTGTGTGTCTCACTGTCTCACTGTCTCACTGTCTCTCTGTGTCTCTGTGTCTCTCTCTGTGTGTCTCTCTGTCTCTCTGTGTGTGTCTCTCTGTGTCTCACTGTCTCACTGTCTCACTGTCTCTCTGTGTCTCTGTGTGTCTCTCTCTGTCTCTCTCTGTGTCTCTGTGTGTCTCTCTGTGTCTCTGTGTCTCACTTTCTCTCTGTGTCTCTGTGTGTCTCTCTGTGTCTCTCTGTGTGTCTCTCTGTGTCTCTGTGTCTCTCTGTGTCTCTGTGTGTCTCTCTGTGTCTCTGTCTCTGTGTGTCTCTCTGTGTGTCTCTCTCTGTCTCTCTGTGTCTCTCTGTGTGTCTCTCTGTGTCTCTCTGTGTGTCTCTGTGTCTCTCTGTGTGTCTCTGTGTCTCTCTGTGTCTCTCTGTCTCTCTGTGTCTCTCTCTGTGTCTCTGTGTCTCTGTGTCTGTCTCTCTCACTGTCCCTGTCTCTCTCCAGCAGGTGAAGACACAAGGTGAGAGCCGTCTGGACTCGTCTCTCGCCGTCGGCTCGCTGGAGACGCGCTACTTCTGTGTGTCTCTCTGTGTCTCTCTGTCTCTCTCTGTGTGTCTCTCTGTCTCACTCTCTCTCTGTGTCTCTCTGTGTGTCTCTGTGTCTCTGTGTCTCTGTGTCTCTCTCCAGGAGGTGAAGACACAAGGCGAGAGCCGTCTGGACTCATCTCTCGCCGTCGGCTCGCTGGAGACGCGCTACTTCTGTGTGTCTCTCTGTCTCTCTCTGTGTGTCTCTCTGTGTCTCTCTGTGTGTCTCTGTGTGTCTCACTGTCTCTCTCTCTCTCTCTGTGTGTCTCACTGTCTCTCTGTCTCACTGTCCCTGTCTCTCTCACTGTCCCTGTCTCTCTCCAGGAGGTGAAGACACAAGGCGAGAGCCGTCTGGACTCGTCTCTCGCCGTCGGCTCGCTGGAGACGCGCTACTTCTGTGTGTCTCTCTGTGTCTCTCTGTGTGTCTCTCTCACTGTCTGTGTCTCCCTGTCTCTCTCCAGGAGGTGAAGACACAAGGCGAGAGCCGTCTGGACTCATCTCTCGCCGTCGGCTCGCTGGAGACGCGCTACTTCTGGGCTTCCCGTGGAGTTTCTCTTACTGAGCGATGGACCACCGACAGCTCGCTGGGCACCTGCGTCACCGTGGACAACGCGGTCTCCGTGGCAACCGTCGCCGTAGCAACGCAGTAGCCTAGCAACCCCGGTTGACGAGAGAACCGGCGGCACTAGCGACCCGGTAGCGTAGCAACCAGGTAGCCTAGCAACCTGTCGCCTAGCAACCCAGTAACCTAGCAACCCGGTAGCCTAGCAACCCGGTAGCGTAGCAACCCCGGTTGCCTAGCGGACCGGCGGCACTAGCGACCCGGTAGCCTAGCAACCAGGTAGCCTAGCAAATTGGTTGCCTAGCAACACGGTAGCCTAGCAACCCGGAACCTTGCAGACTGGTAGCATAGCAACCTGATAGCCTAGCAAACTGGTTGCCTAGCAACCCGGTAGCCTAGCAACTTGGTAGCCTAGCAACCTGGTAACATAACAAACAGGTAGCCTAGCAACTAAGTAGCCTAGCAACCTGGTAACCTAGCAACCTGGTAACCTAGCAAACAGGTAACCTAGTAACTAGGTAGCCTAGCAACCCGGTTGCCTAGCAACCCGGTAACCTAGCAAACAGGTAACCTAGCAACTAGGTAACCTCGCAACCTGTCGCCTAGCAACCCGGTAGCCCAGCAACCTGGTAGCCTAGCAACCCGGTTGCCTAGCAACCCACAGCCTAGCAACCCGGTAGCCTAGCAACCCGGTATTATCGTCACCATCATCATCATAGCAACCAGTACCATGGCAACCAGCATGATAGCATAAACTGTAACCCACTCACTCACCCACCCACCCACCCACTCACTCACTCACCCACTCACCCACTCACCCACCCACCACCCACCCACTCACTCACATCACTCACTCACTCACCCACCCACTCACTCACTCACCCACTCACCCACCCACCCACCCACTCACTCACCCACCCACCCACCCACCCACTCACTCACCCACCCACCCACTCACTCACATCACTCACTCACCCACCCACTCACTCACCCACTCACCACTCACCACTCACTCACCACTCACTCACCCACTCACTCACACCCACCACCACCCACCCCACTCACTTCACTCACCCACCCACTCACTCACCCACTCACCCACCACCCACACCACTCACTCACCCACCCACCCACTCACTCACTCACCCACCCACTCACTCACCACTCACCCACTCACCCACTCACTCACCCACTCACTCACCCACTCACTCACCCACCCACCCACCCACCCACCCACCCACCCACCCACTCACTCACTCACCCACCCACTCACTCACCCACTCACCCACCCACCCACCCACTCACTCACACCACCACACTCCACTCACTCACACATCACCCACTCCACTCACTCACCCACTCACCCACTCACTCACCACCCACTCACCCACTCACTCACCCACTCACTCACACCACCCACCCACCACCCACTCACTCACTCACTCACCCACCCACTCACTCACCCACTCAACCCACTCACCACACCACCCACTCACACCACTCACCCACCCACTCACCCACTCACCCACCCACTCACCCACTCACCCACCCACTCACCACCCACCCACCCACCCACCCACTCCACTCACCCACCCACCCACCCACCCACTCACCCACTCACCCACCCACCCACTCACCCACCCACCCACCCACTCACCCACCCACCACCCACTCACCCACTCACCCACCCACCCACCCACTCACTCACTCACTCACCACCCACTCACTCACCCACTCACCCACTCACCCACCCACCCACTCACCCACTCACCCACCACTCACCCACTCACCCACCCACTCACCCACCCACCCACCCACTCACCCACCCACCCACCACTCACCCACTCACCCACCCACCCACTCACCCACCCACCCACCCACTCACCCACCCACTCACCCACTCACCCACTCACCACCTACCCACACCACTCACCCACTCACCCACCCACTCACCCCACCTACCCACCCACCCACTCACCCACCACACCACCACCACCACTCACACACACTCACACCCACCCACCCACCCACCCACTCACCCACCCACTCACCCACCTACCACCCACTCACCCACCCACTCACCCACCCACTCACTATCCACCCACCCACCCACCCACTCACCCACCCACCCACCACTCACTCACCCACTCCACCTCACCCACCCACTCACCCACCCACTCACTCACCCACTCACACCACTCCACCCACTCACTCACACCCACTCACCCACGCACTCACACCACTCACTCACTCCACCCACTCACCCACTCACCCACCCACTCACTCACCCACTCACCCACTCACTCACTCACACCACGTCACTCACCCACTCACCCACCCACTCCACCCACCACTCACTCACTCACTCACCCACTCACCCTCACCACCACCCACCCACCCACTCACTCACCACTCCAACTCACTCACTCACCCACCACTCACTCACCCACTCACCCACCCACCTCACTCACTCCACCACACCCACTCACCACCTCACCCACTCACCCACCCACTCACCACCACCCACCCACTCACTCACTCCACTCACCCACAGTCACCCACCCACCACTCACTCACTCACCCACTCACCCACACCACCCACCCACACCACCCACTCACCCACCCACTCACCCACTCACCCACCCACCCACTCACCCACCCACTCACTCACCCACCCACTCACCCACCCACCCACCCACCCACTCACACACTCACTCACCCACTCACCCACCCACCCACTCCACCCACCCACTCACTCCACTCACCACCCCACTCACCCACCCACCCACTCACTCACTCACCACTCACCCACCCACTCACCCACCCACCCACTCACTCACTCACTCACTCACCCACTCACCCACCCACCCACTCACTCACTCACCCACTCACCACCCACCCACCCACTCACTCACACCACCACCCACTCACCCACCCACTCACTCACTCCACTCCACTCACCCACCACACCACTCACCCACCCACCATCACTCACCCACTCACCCACCCACACCACACCACCCACCACCACTCCACCCACTCACCCACCCACCCACCACTCACTCACTCACCACTCACCCACCCACTCACCCACCCACCACCCACTCACCACTCACCACCCACCACCCACCCACCCACTCACCCACTCCACCCCACTCACCCACTCACCCACCTCACCCACCCACCCACTCACTCACCCACTCACCCACCCACCCACCCACCACTCACTCACTCACTCACCACTCACCCACCCACCCACCCACTCCACCCACCCACTCACTCACTCACTCACCACTCACACCACCCACCCACCTCACCCACTCACTCACTCACTCACCCACTCACACCACCCACCCACTCACTCACTCACTCACTCACTCCACTCACCCACCCACCCACTCACTCACTCACCCACTCACCCACCCACCCACCCACTCACTCACTCACTCACTCACCCACTCACCCACACCACCCACCCACTCACTCACTCACCCACTCACCCACCCACCCACCCACCCACTCACTCACTCACTCACCCACTCACCACCCACCCACCCACTCACTCACTCACCCACTCACCCACTCCACCCACCCACCCACTCACTCACTCACCCACTCACCCACCCACCACCCACCCACCCACTCACTCACTCACTCACCCACTCACCCACCCACCCACCCACCCACTCACTCACTCACTCACCACTCACCCACCCACCCCACCCACCCACTCACTCACTCACCCACTCACCCACCCACCCACCACTCACTCACCCACTCACCCACCACCCACTCACTCACTCACTCACCCACCACCACCCACCCACCACTCACCACCCACCACCACCCACCACCCTCACTCACCCACTCACTCACTCACCCACCACCCACCCACTCACTCACTCACCCACTCACCCACCACCCACCCACTCACTCACTCACTCACCCACTCACCCACTCACCACCACCTCACCCACTCACCACCCACCCACTCACTCACTCACCACCACCCACCTCACCCACCCACCACCCCCACCCACCACCACCCACTCCACCTCACCTCACCCACCCACCCACTCACTCACTCACTCACCCACTCACCCACTCACCCACCACCCACTCACTCACTCACCACCCACTCACCACCACCACACCCACTCACTCACACCACTCACCCACCCACCCACCCACACCACCCACCCACTCACCCACCCACCCACCCACCTCACTCACTCACACTCCACTCACCCACCCACCCACCCACTCACTCACTCACCCACTCACCCACCCACCCACCCACTCACTCACTCACTCACCCACTCACCCACCACCACCCACCACTCACTCACTCACTCACTCACCACTCACCCACCACCACCCACCACCCACCCACTCACTCACCCACTCACCCACCCACCCCACTCACTCACTCACTCACCCACTCACTCACTCACCCACTCACCCACCCACCCACTCACTCACTCACCCACTCACCCACCCACCCACCCA
>NW_027620620.1:17500-37914 GCF_964198595.1 Lampetra fluviatilis | reverse complement strand
ACTCAAAAAAGTCAAAATTTTTACACATAGACCCCATCAAAACGGGGAGAAATTGGCCCGGATTGCTCTCATGTGCGTTACGGGGCATCGTTTCTCTCGCGCCGAATTCTCTCGAGCTGGGAAATCGCTCATTTTTGCGTCGCCAAATATCGTACGAACGCCGTGAAACTTCCACAGGCTTTTTCAGCAGATTTGCACGTGCACTCAAAAAAGTCAAAATTTGTACACATAGACCCCATCAAACGGGAGAAATTGGCCGGGATTGCTCTCATGTGCGTTACGGGGCATCGTTTTCTCTCGCTCCGAATTCCATCGAGCTGGGAAATCGCTCATTTTTGCGTCGCCAAATATCGTACGAACGCCGTGAAACTTCCACAGGCTTTTTCAGCAGATTTGCACGTGCACTCAAAAAAAGTCAAAATTTTTACACATAGACCCCATCAAACGGGAGAAATTGGCCGGGATTGCTCTCATGTGCGTTACGGGGCATCGTTTCTCTCGCGCCGAAATTCCATCGAGCTGGGAAATCGCTCATTTTTGCGTCGCCCAAATATCGTACGAACGCCGTGAAACTTCCACAGGCTTTTTCAGCAGATTTGCACCTGCACTCAAAAAAGTCAAAATTTTTACACATAGACCCCATCAAACGGGAGAAATTGGCCCGGATTGCTCTCATGTGCGTTACGGGGCATCGTTTCTCTCGCGCCGAATTCCATCGAGCTGGGAAATCGCTCATTTTTGCGTCGCCAAATATCGTACGAACGCCGTGAAAACTTCCACAGGCTTTTCAGCAGATTTGCACGTGCACTCAAAAAAGTCAAAATTTTTACACATAGACCCCATCAAACGGGAGAAATTGGCCGGGATTGCTCTCATGTGCGTTACGGGGCATCGTTTCTCTCGCTCCGAATTCCATCGAGCTGGGAAATCGCTCATTTTTGCGTCGCCAAATATCGTACGAACGCCGTGAAACTTCCACAGGCTTTTTCAGCAGATTTTGCACGTGCACTCAAAAAAGTCAAAATTTTTTACACATAGACCCCATCAAACGGGAGAAATTGGCCGGGATTGCTCTCATGTGCGTTACGGGGCATCGTTTCTCTCGCGCCGAATTCCATCGAGCTGGGAAATCGCTCATTTTTGCGTCGCCAAATATCGTACGAACGCCGTGAAACTTCCACAGGCTTTTCCAGCAGATTGGCACGTGCACTCAAAAAAGTCAAAATTTGTACACATAGACCCCATCAAACGGGAGAAATTGGCCGGGGATTGCTCTCATGTGCGTTACGGGGCATCGTTTCTCTCGCTCCGAATTCCATCGAGCTGGGAAATCGCTCATTTTTGCGTCGCCAAATATCGTACGAACGCCGTGAAACTTCCACAGGCTTTTCCAGCAGATTTGCACCTGCACTCAAAAAAGTCAAAATTTTTTACACATAGACCCCATCAAACGGGAGAAATTGGCCCGGATTGCTCTCATGTGCGTTACGGGGCATCGTTTCTCTCGCGCCGAATTCTCTCGAGCTGGGAAATCGCTCATTTTTGCGTCGCCAAATATCGTACGAACGCCGTGAAACTTCCACAGGCTTTTTCAGCAGATTTGCACCTGCACTCAAAAAAGTCAAAATTTTTTACACATAGACCCCATCAAACGGGAGAAATTGGCCCGGATTGCTCTCATGTGCGTTACGGGGCATCGTTTCTCTCGCGCCGAATTCCATCGAGCTGGGAAATCGCTCATTTTTGCGTCGCCAAATATCGTACGAACGCCGTGAAACTTCCACAGGCTTTTTCAGCAGATTTGCACGTGCACTCAAAAAAGTCAAAATTTTTACACATAGACCCCATCAAACGGGAGAAATTGGCCCGGATTGCTCTCATGTGCGTTACGGGGCATCGTTTCTCTCGCGCCGAATTCTCTCGAGCTGGGAAATCGCTCATTTTTGCGTCGCCAAATATCGTACGAACGCCGTGAAACTTCCACAGGCTTTTTTCAGCAGATTTGCACGTGCACTCAAAAAAAGTCAAAATTTGTACACATAGGACCCATCAAACGGGAGAAATTGGCCGGGATTGCTCTCATGTGCGTTACGGGGCATCGTTTCTCTCGCTCCGAATTCCATCGAGCTGGGAAAATCGCTCATTTTTGCGTCGCCAAATATCGTACGAACGCCGTGAAACTTCCACAGGCTTTTTCAGCAGATTTGCACGTGCACTCAAAAAAGTCAAAATTTTTTACACATTAGACCCCATCAAACGGGAGAAATTGGCCGGGATTGCTCTCATGTGCGTTACGGGGCATCGTTTCTCTCGCGCCGAATTCCATCGAGCTGGAAATCGCTCATTTTTTGCGTCGCCAAATATCGTACGAACGCCGTGAAACTTCCACAGGCTTTTCCAGCAGATTTGCACGTGCACTCAAAAAAGTCAAAATTTTTTACACATAGACCCCATCAAACGGGAGAAATTGGCCCGGATTGCTCTCATGTGCGTTACGGGGCATCGTTTCTCTCGCGCCGAATTCCTCTCGAGCTGGGAAATCGCTCATTTTTGCGTCGCCAAATATCGTACGAACGCCGTGAAACTTCCACAGGCTTTTTCAGCAGATTTTGCACCTGCACTCCAAAAAAGTCAAAATTTTTACACATAGACCCCATCAAACGGGAGAAATTGGCCCGGATTGCTCTCATGTGCGTTACGGGGCATCGTTTCTCTCGCTCCGAATTCCATCGAGCTTGGAAATCGCTCATTTTTTGCGTCGCCAAATATCGTACGAACGCCGTGAAACTTCCACAGGCTTTTCCAGCAGATTTGCACCTGCACTCAAAAAAGTCAAAATTTTTACACATAGACCCCATCAAACGGGAGAAATTGGCCCGGATTGCTCTCATGTGCGTTACGGGGCATCGTTTCTGTCGCGCCGAATTCCATCGAGCTGGGAAATCGCTCATTTTTGCGTCGCCAAATATCGTACGAACGCCGTGAAACTTCCACAGGCTTTTCCAGCAGATTGGCACGTGCACTCAAAAAAGTCAAAATTTGTACACATAGACCCCATCAAACGGGAGAAATTGGCCGGGATTGCTCTCATGTGCGTTACGGGGCAATCGTTTCTCTCGCTCCGAATTCCATCGAGCTGGGAAATCGCTCATTTTTGCGTCGCCAAATATCGTACGAACGCCGTGAAACTTCCACAGGCTTTTTTCAGCAGATTTGCACGTGCACTCAAAAAAGTCCAAAATTTGTACACATAGACCCCATCAAACGGGAGAAATTGGCCCGGATTGCTCTCATGTGCGTTACGGGGCATCGTTTCTCTCGCGCCGAATTCCATCGAGCTGGGAAATCGCTCATTTTTGCGTCGCCAAATATCGTACGAACGCCGTGAAACTTCCACAGGCTTTTCCAGCAGATTTGCACCTGCACTCAAAAAAGTCAAAATTTTTACACATAGACCCCATCAAACGGGAGAAATTGGCCCGGATTGCTCTCATGTGCGTTACGGGGCATCGTTTCTCTCGCGCCGAATTCTCTCGAGCTGGGAAATCGCTCATTTTTGCGTCGCCAAATATCGTACGAACGCCGTGAAACTTCCACAGGCTTTTTCCAGCAGATTTGCACCTGCACTCAAAAAAAGTCAAAATTTTACACATAGACCCCATCAAACGGGAGAAATTGGCCCGGATTGCTCTCATGTGCGTTACGGGGCATCGTTTCTCTCGCGCCGAATTCCATCGAGCTGGGAAATCGCTCATTTTTGCGTCGCCAAATATCGTACGAAACGCCGTGAAACTTCCACAGGCTTTTTTCAGCAGATTTGCACGTGCACTCAAAAAAGTCAAAATTTTTTACACATAGACCCCATCAAACGGGAGAAATTGGCCCGGATTGCTCTCATGTGCGTTACGGGGCATCGTTTCTCTCGCGCCGAATTCTCTCGAGCTGGGAAATCGCTCATTTTTGCGTCGCCAAATATCGTACGAACGCCGTGAAAACTTCCACAGGCTTTTTCAGCAGATTTGCACGTGCACTCAAAAAAGTCAAAATTTGTACACATAGACCCCATCAAACGGGAGAAATTGGCCGGGATTGCTCTCATGTGCGTTACGGGGGCATCGTTTCTCTCGCTCCGAATTCCATCGAGCTTGGAAATCGCTCATTTTTGCGTCGCCAAATATCGTACGAACGCCGTGAAACTTCCACAGGCTTTTCCAGCAGATTTGCACCTGCACTCAAAAAAAGTCAAAATTTTTACACATAGACCCCATCAAACGGGAGAAATTGGCCCGGATTGCTCTCATGTGCGTTACGGGGGCATCGTTTCTCTCGCGCCGAATTCTCTCGAGCTGGGAAATCGCTCATTTTTGCGTCGCCAAATATCGTACGAACGCCGTGAAACTTCCACAGGCTTTTTCAGCAGATTTGCACCTGCACTCAAAAAAGTCAAAATTTGTACACATAGACCCCATCAAACGGGAGAAATTGGCCCGGATTGCTCTCATGTGCGTTACGGGGCATCGTTTCTCTCGCTCCGAATTCCATCGAGCTTGGAAATCGCTCATTTTTGCGTCGCCAAATATCGTACGAACGCCGTGAAACTTCCACAGGCTTTTTCCAGCAGATTTGCACTGCACTCAAAAAAGTCAAAATTTTTACACATAGACCCCATCAAACGGGAGAAATTGGCCCGGATTGCTCTCATGTGCGTTACGGGGCATCGTTTCTGTCGCGCCGAATTCCATCGAGCTGGGAAATCGCTCATTTTTGCGTCGCCAAATATCGTACGAACGCCGTGAAACTTCCACAGGCTTTTCCAGCAGATTGGCACGTGCACTCAAAAAAAGTCAAAAATTTGTACACATAGACCCCATCAAACGGGAGAAATTGGCCGGGATTGCTCTCATGTGCGTTACGGGGCATCGTTTCTCTCGCTCCGAATTCCATCGAGCTGGGAAATCGCTCATTTTTGCGTCGCCAAATATCGTACGAACGCCGTGAAACTTCCACAGGCTTTTTCAGCAGATTTGCACCTGCACTCAAAAAAAGTCAAAATTTTTACACATAGACCCCATCAAACGGGAGAAATTGGCCCGGATTGCTCTCATGTGCGTTACGGGGCATCGTTTCTCTCGCGCCGAATTCCATCGAGCTGGGAAATCGCTCATTTTTGCGTCGCCAAATATCGTACGAACGCCGTGAAACTTCCACAGGCTTTTTCAGCAGATTTGGCACGTGCACTCAAAAAAGTCAAAATTTGTACACATAGACCCCATCAAACGGGAGAAATTGGCCCGGATTGCTCTCATGTGCGTTACGGGGCATCGTTTCTCTCGCGCCGAATTCTCTCGAGCTGGGAAATCGCTCATTTTTGCGTCGCCAAATATCGTACGAACGCCGTGAAACTTCCACAGGCTTTTTCAGCAGATTTTGCACGTGCACTCAAAAAAGTCAAAATTTGTACACATAGACCCCATCAAACGGGAGAAATTGGCCGGGATTGCTCTCATGTGCGTTACGGGGCATCGTTTCTCTCGCTCCGAATTCCATCGAGCTGGGAAATCGCTCATTTTTGCGTCCGCCAAATATCGTACGAACGCCGTGAAACTTCCACAGGCTTTTTCAGCAGATTTGCACGTGCACTCAAAAAAAGTCAAAATTTTTACACATAGGACCCCATCAAACGGGAGAAATTGGCCGGGATTGCTCTCATGTGCGTTACGGGGCATCGTTTTCTCTCGCGCCGAATTCCATCGAGCTGGGAAATCGCTCATTTTTGCGTCGCCAAATATCGTACGAACGCCGTGAAACTTCCACAGGCTTTTCCAGCAGATTTGCACTGCACTCAAAAAAGTCAAAATTTTTACACATAGACCCCATCAAACGGGAGAAATTGGCCCGGATTGCTCTCATGTGCGTTACGGGGCATCGTTTCTCTCGCTCCGAATTCCATCGAGCTTGGAAATCGCTCATTTTTGCGTCGCCAAATATCGTACGAACGCCGTGAAACTTCCACAGGCTTTTTCCAGCAGATTTGCACCTGCACTCAAAAAAGTCAAAATTTTTACACATAGACCCCATCAAACGGGAGAAATTGGCCCGGATTGCTCTCATGTGCGTTACGGGGCATCGTTTCTCTCGCGCCGAATTCTCTCGAGCTGGGAAATCGCTCATTTTTGCGTCGCCAAATATCGTACGAACGCCGTGAAAACTTCCACAGGCTTTTTCAGCAGATTTGCACCTGCACTCAAAAAAGTCAAAATTTGTACACATAGACCCCATCAAACGGGAGAAATTGGCCGGGATTGCTCTCATGTGCGTTACGGGGCATCGTTTCTCTCGCTCCGAATTCCATCGAGCTGGGAAATCGCTCATTTTTTGCGTCGCCAAATATCGTACGAACGCCGTGAAACTTCCACAGGCTTTTTCAGCAGATTTGCACGTGCACTCAAAAAAGTCAAAATTTGTACACATAGACCCCATCAAACGGGAGAAATTGGCCGGGATTGCTCTCATGTGCGTTACGGGGCAGGGGCATCGTTTCTCTCGCGCCGAATTCTCTCGAGCTGGGAAATCGCTCATTTTTGCGTCGCCAAATATCGTACGAACGCCGTGAAACTTCCACAGGCTTTTTTCAGCAGATTTGCACGTGCACTCAAAAAAGTCAAAATTTTACACATAGACCCCATCAAACGGGAGAAATTGGCCGGGATTGCTCTCATGTGCGTTACGGGGCATCGTTTCTCTCGCTCCGAATTCCATCGAGCTGGGAAATCGCTCATTTTTGCGTCGCCAAATATCGTACGAACGCCGTGAAACTTCCACAGGCTTTTTCAGCAGATTTGCACGTGCACTCAAAAAGTCAAAATTTTTACACATAGACCCCATCAAACGGGAGAAATTGGCCGGGATTGCTCTCATGTGCGTTACGGGGCATCGTTTCTCTCGCGCCGAATTCCATCGAGCTGGGAAATCGCTCATTTTTGCGTCAGCCAAATAATCGTACGAACGCCGTGAAACTTCCACAGGCTTTTCAGCAGATTGGCACGTGCACTCAAAAAAGTCAAAATTTGTACACATAGACCCCATCAAACGGGAGAAATTGGCCGGGATTGCTCTCATGTGCGTTACGGGGCATCGTTTCTCTCGCTCCGAATTCCATCGAGCTGGGAAATCGCTCATTTTTGCGTCGCCAAATATCGTACGAACGCCGTGAAACTTCCACAGGCTTTTCCAGCAGATTTGCACCTGCACTCAAAAAAGTCAAAATTTTTACACATAGACCCCATCAAACGGGAGAAATTGGCCCGGATTGCTCTCATGTGCGTTACGGGGCATCGTTTCTCTCGCGCCGAATTCTCTCGAGCTGGGAAATCGCTCATTTTTGCGTCGCCAAATATCGTACGAACGCCGTGAAACTTCCACAGGCTTTTTCAGCAGATTTGCACCTGCACTCAAAAAAGTCAAAATTTTTACACATAGACCCCATCAAACGGGGAGAAATTGGCCCGGATTGCTCTCATGTGCGTTACGGGGCATCGTTTCTCTCGCGCCGAATTCCATCGAGCTGGGAAATCGCTCATTTTTGCGTCGCCAAATATCGTACGAACGCCGTGAAACTTCCACAGGCTTTTTCAGCAGATTTGCACGTGCACTCAAAAAAGTCAAAATTTTACACATAGACCCCATCAAACGGGAGAAATTGGCCCGGATTGCTCTCATGTGCGTTACGGGGCATCGTTTCTCTCGCGCCGAATTCTCTCGAGCTGGGAAATCGCTCATTTTTGCGTCGCCAAATATCGTACGAACGCCGTGAAACTTCCACAGGCTTTTTCAGCAGATTTGCACGTGCACTCAAAAAAGTCAAAATTTGTACACATAGACCCCATCAAACGGGAGAAATTGGCCGGGATTGCTCTCATGTGCGTTACGGGGCATCGTTTCTCTCGCTCCGAATTCCATCGAGCTGGGAAATCGCTCATTTTTGCGTCGCCAAATATCGTACGAACGCCGTGAAACTTCCACAGGCTTTTTCAGCAGATTTGCACGTGCACTCAAAAAAGTCAAAATTTTTACACATAGACCCCATCAAACGGGAGAAATTGGCCGGGATTGCTCTCATGTGCGTTACGGGGCATCGTTTCTCTCGCGCCGAATTCCATCGAGCTGGGAAAATCGCTCATTTTTGCGTCGCCAAATATCGTACGAACGCCGTGAAACTTCCACAGGCTTTTCCAGCAGATTTGCACGTGCACTCAAAAAAGTCAAAATTTTTACACATAGACCCCATCAAACGGGAGAAATTGGCCCGGATTGCTCTCATGTGCGTTACGGGGCATCGTTTCTCTCGCGCCGAATTCTCTCGAGCTGGGAAATCGCTCATTTTTGCGTCGCCAAATATCGTACGAACGCCGTGAAACTTCCACAGGCTTTTTCAGCAGATTTGCACCTGCACTCCAAAAAGTCAAAATTTTTACACATAGACCCCATCAAACGGGAGAAATTGGCCCGGATTGCTCTCATGTGCGTTACGGGGCATCGTTTCTCTCGCTCCGAATTCCATCGAGCTTGGAAATCGCTCATTTTTGCGTCGCCAAATATCGTACGAACGCCGTGAAACTTCCACAGGCTTTTCCAGCAGATTTGCACCTGCACTCAAAAAAGTCAAAATTTTTACACATAGACCCCATCAAACGGGAGAAATTGGCCCGGATTGCTCTCATGTGCGTTACGGGGCATCGTTTCTGTCGCGCCGAATTCCATCGAGCTGGGAAATCGCTCATTTTTTGCGTCGCCAAATATCGTACGAACGCCGTGAAACTTCCACAGGCTTTTCCAGCAGATTGGCACGTGCACTCAAAAAAGTCAAAATTTGTACACATAGACCCCATCAACGGGAGAAATTGGCCGGGATTGCTCTCATGTGCGTTACGGGGCATCGTTTCTCTCGCTCCGAATTCCATCGAGCTGGGAAATCGCCTCATTTTTGCCGTCGCCAAATATCGTACGAACGCCGTGAAACTTCCACAGGCTTTTTCAGCAGATTTGCACGTGCACTCAAAAAAGTCAAAATTTGTACACATAGACCCCATCAAACGGGAGAAATTGGCCCGGATTGCTCTCATGTGCGTTACGGGGCATCGTTTCTCTCGCGCCGAATTCCATCGAGCTGGGAAATCGCTCATTTTTGCGTCGCCAAATATCGTACGAACGCCGTGAAACTTCCACAGGCTTTTCCAGCAGATTTGCACCTGCACTCAAAAAAGTCAAAATTTTTACACATAGACCCCATCAAACGGGAGAAATTGGCCCGGATTGCTCTCATGTGCGTTACGGGGCATCGTTTCTCTCGCGCCGAATTCTCTCGAGCTGGGAAATCGCTCATTTTTGCGTCGCCAAATATCGTACGAACGCCGTGAAACTTCCACAGGCTTTTTCAGCAGATTTGCACCTGCACTCAAAAAAGTCAAAATTTTTACACATAGACCCCATCAAACGGAGAAATTGGCCCGGATTGCTCTCATGTGCGTTACGGGGCATCGTTTCTCTCGCGCCGAATTCCATCGAGCTGGGAAATCGCTCATTTTTGCGTCGCCAAATATCGTACGAACGCCGTGAAACTTCCACAGGCTTTTTCAGCAGATTTGCACGTGCACTCAAAAAAGTCAAAATTTTTACACATAGACCCCATCAAACGGGAGAAATTGGCCGGGATTGCTCTCATGTGCGTTACCATCGTTTCTCTCGCTCCGAATTCCATCGAGCTGGGAAATCGCTCATTTTTGCGTCGCCAAATATCGTACGAACGCCGTGAAACTTCCACAGGCTTTTCAGCAGATTTGCACGTGCACTCAAAAAAGTCAAAATTTTTACACATAGACCCCATCAAACGGGGAGAAATTGGCCGGGATTGCTCTCATGTGCGTTACGGGGCATCGTTTCTCTCGCGCCGAATTCCATCGAGCTGGGAAATCGCTCATTTTTGCGTCGCCAAATATCGTACGAACGCCGTGAAACTTCCACAGGCTTTTCCAGCAGATTGGCACGTGCACTCAAAAAAGTCAAAATTTGTACACATAGACCCCATCAAACGGGAGAAATTGGCCGGGATTGCTCTCATGTGCGTTACGGGGCATCGTTTCTCTCGCTCCGAATTCCATCGAGCTGGGAAATCGCTCATTTTTGCGTCGCCAAATATCGTACGAACGCCGTGAAACTTCCACAGGCTTTTCCAGCAGATTTGCACCTGCACTCAAAAAAGTCAAAATTTTTACACATAGACCCCATCAAACGGGAGAAATTGGCCCGGATTGCTCTCATGTGCGTTACGGGGCATCGTTTCTCTCGCGCCGAATTCTCTCGAGCTGGGAAATCGCTCATTTTTGCGTCGCCAAATATCGTACGAACGCCGTGAAACTTCCACAGGCTTTTTCAGCAGATTTGCACCTGCACTCAAAAAAGTCAAAATTTTTACACATAGACCCCATCAAACGGGAGAAATTGGCCCGGATTGCTCTCATGTGCGTTACGGGGCATCGTTTCTCTCGCGCCGAATTCATCGAGCTGGGAAATCGCTCATTTTTGCGTCGCCAAATATCGTACGAACGCCGTGAAACTTCCACAGGCTTTTTCAGCAGATTTGCACGTGCACTCAAAAAAGTCAAAATTTTTACACATAGACCCCATCAAACGGGAGAAATTGGCCCGGATTGCTCTCATGTGCGTTACGGGGCATCGTTTCTCTCGCGCCGAATTCTCTCGAGCTGGGAAATCGCTCATTTTTGCGTCGCCAAATATCGTACGAACGCCGTGAAACTTCCACAGGCTTTTTCAGCAGATTTGCACGTGCACTCAAAAAAGTCAAAATTTGTACACATAGACCCCATCAAACGGGAGAAATTGGCCGGGATTGCTCTCATGTGCGTTACGGGGCATCGTTTCTCTCGCTCCGAATTCCATCGAGCTGGGAAATCGCTCATTTTTGCGTCGCCAAATATCGTACGAACGCCGTGAAACTTCCACAGGCTTTTTCAGCAGATTTGCACGTGCACTCAAAAAAGTCAAAATTTTTACACATAGACCCCATCAAACGGGAGAAATTGGCCGGGATTGCTCTCATGTGCGTTACGGGGCATCGTTTCTCTCGCGCCGAATTCCATCGAGCTGGGAAATCGCTCATTTTTGCGTCGCCAAATATCGTACGAACGCCGTGAAACTTCCACAGGCTTTTTCAGCAGATTTGCACCTGCACTCAAAAAAGTCAAAATTTTTACACATAGACCCCATCAAACGGGAGAAATTGGCCCGGATTGCTCTCATGTGCGTTACGGGGCATCGTTTCTCTCGCGCCGAATTCCATCGAGCTGGGAAATCGCTCATTTTTGCGTCGCCAAATATCGTACGAACGCCGTGAAACTTCCACAGGCTTTTTCAGCAGATTTGCACGTGCACTCAAAAAAGTCAAAATTTTTACACATAGACCCCATCAAACGGGAGAAATTGGCCGGGATTGCTCTCATGTGCGTTACGGGGCATCGTTTCTCTCGCTCCGAATTCCATCGAGCTGGGAAATCGCTCATTTTTGCGTCGCCAAATATCGTACGAACGCCGTGAAACTTCCACAGGCTTTTTCAGCAGATTTGCACGTGCACTCAAAAAAGTCAAAATTTTTACACATAGACCCCATCAAACGGGAGAAATTGGCCGGGATTGCTCTCATGTGCGTTACGGGGCATCGTTTCTCTCGCGCCGAATTCCATCGAGCTGGGAAATCGCTCATTTTTGCGTCGCCAAATATCGTACGAACGCCGTGAAACTTCCACAGGCTTTTCCAGCAGATTGGCACGTGCACTCAAAAAAGTCAAAATTTGTACACATAGACCCCATCAAACGGGAGAAATTGGCCGGGATTGCTCTCATGTGCGTTACGGGGCATCGTTTCTCTCGCTCCGAATTCCATCGAGCTGGGAAATCGCTCATTTTTGCGTCGCCAAATATCGTACGAACGCCGTGAAACTTCCACAGGCTTTTCCAGCAGATTTGCACCTGCACTCAAAAAAGTCAAAATTTTTACACATAGACCCCATCAAACGGGAGAAATTGGCCCGGATTGCTCTCATGTGCGTTACGGGGCATCGTTTCTCTCGCGCCGAATTCTCTCGAGCTGGGAAATCGCTCATTTTTGCGTCGCCAAATATCGTACGAACGCCGTGAAACTTCCACAGGCTTTTTCAGCAGATTTGCACCTGCACTCAAAAAAGTCAAAATTTTTACACATAGACCCCATCAAACGGGAGAAATTGGCCCGGATTGCTCTCATGTGCGTTACGGGGCATCGTTTCTCTCGCGCCGAATTCCATCGAGCTGGGAAATCGCTCATTTTTGCGTCGCCAAATATCGTACGAACGCCGTGAAACTTCCACAGGCTTTTTCAGCAGATTTGCACGTGCACTCAAAAAAGTCAAAATTTTTACACATAGACCCCATCAAACGGGAGAAATTGGCCCGGATTGCTCTCATGTGCGTTACGGGGCATCGTTTCTCTCGCGCCGAATTCTCTCGAGCTGGGAAATCGCTCATTTTTGCGTCGCCAAATATCGTACGAACGCCGTGAAACTTCCACAGGCTTTTTCAGCAGATTTGCACGTGCACTCAAAAAAGTCAAAATTTGTACACATAGACCCCATCAAACGGGAGAAATTGGCCGGGATTGCTCTCATGTGCGTTACGGGGCATCGTTTCTCTCGCTCCGAATTCCATCGAGCTGGGAAATCGCTCATTTTTGCGTCGCCAAATATCGTACGAACGCCGTGAAACTTCCACAGGCTTTTTCAGCAGATTTGCACGTGCACTCAAAAAAGTCAAAATTTTTACACATAGACCCCATCAAACGGGAGAAATTGGCCGGGATTGCTCTCATGTGCGTTACGGGGCATCGTTTCTCTCGCGCCGAATTCCATCGAGCTGGGAAATCGCTCATTTTTGCGTCGCCAAATATCGTACGAACGCCGTGAAACTTCCACAGGCTTTTCCAGCAGATTTGCACGTGCACTCAAAAAAGTCAAAATTTTTACACATAGACCCCATCAAACGGGAGAAATTGGCCCGGATTGCTCTCATGTGCGTTACGGGGCATCGTTTCTCTCGCGCCGAATTCTCTCGAGCTGGGAAATCGCTCATTTTTGCGTCGCCAAATATCGTACGAACGCCGTGAAACTTCCACAGGCTTTTTCAGCAGATTTGCACCTGCACTCCAAAAAGTCAAAATTTTTACACATAGACCCCATCAAACGGGAGAAATTGGCCCGGATTGCTCTCATGTGCGTTACGGGGCATCGTTTCTCTCGCTCCGAATTCCATCGAGCTTGGAAATCGCTCATTTTTGCGTCGCCAAATATCGTACGAACGCCGTGAAACTTCCACAGGCTTTTCCAGCAGATTTGCACCTGCACTCAAAAAAGTCAAAATTTTTACACATAGACCCCATCAAACGGGAGAAATTGGCCCGGATTGCTCTCATGTGCGTTACGGGGCATCGTTTCTGTCGCGCCGAATTCCATCGAGCTGGGAAATCGCTCATTTTTGCGTCGCCAAATATCGTACGAACGCCGTGAAACTTCCACAGGCTTTTCCAGCAGATTGGCACGTGCACTCAAAAAAGTCAAAATTTGTACACATAGACCCCATCAAACGGGAGAAATTGGCCGGGATTGCTCTCATGTGCGTTACGGGGCATCGTTTCTCTCGCTCCGAATTCCATCGAGCTGGGAAATCGCTCATTTTTGCGTCGCCAAATATCGTACGAACGCCGTGAAACTTCCACAGGCTTTTTCAGCAGATTTGCACGTGCACTCAAAAAAGTCAAAATTTGTACACATAGACCCCATCAAACGGGAGAAATTGGCCCGGATTGCTCTCATGTGCGTTACGGGGCATCGTTTCTCTCGCGCCGAATTCCATCGAGCTGGGAAATCGCTCATTTTTGCGTCGCCAAATATCGTACGAACGCCGTGAAACTTCCACAGGCTTTTCCAGCAGATTTGCACCTGCACTCAAAAAAGTCAAAATTTTTACACATAGACCCCATCAAACGGGAGAAATTGGCCCGGATTGCTCTCATGTGCGTTACGGGGCATCGTTTCTCTCGCGCCGAATTCTCTCGAGCTGGGAAATCGCTCATTTTTGCGTCGCCAAATATCGTACGAACGCCGTGAAACTTCCACAGGCTTTTTCAGCAGATTTGCACCTGCACTCAAAAAAGTCAAAATTTTTACACATAGACCCCATCAAACGGGAGAAATTGGCCCGGATTGCTCTCATGTGCGTTACGGGGCATCGTTTCTCTCGCGCCGAATTCCATCGAGCTGGGAAATCGCTCATTTTTGCGTCGCCAAATATCGTACGAACGCCGTGAAACTTCCACAGGCTTTTTCAGCAGATTTGCACGTGCACTCAAAAAAGTCAAAATTTTTACACATAGACCCCATCAAACGGGAGAAATTGGCCCGGATTGCTCTCATGTGCGTTACGGGGCATCGTTTCTCTCGCGCCGAATTCTCTCGAGCTGGGAAATCGCTCATTTTTGCGTCGCCAAATATCGTACGAACGCCGTGAAACTTCCACAGGCTTTTTCAGCAGATTTGCACGTGCACTCAAAAAAGTCAAAATTTGTACACATAGACCCCATCAAACGGGAGAAATTGGCCGGGATTGCTCTCATGTGCGTTACGGGGCATCGTTTCTCTCGCTCCGAATTCCATCGAGCTGGGAAATCGCTCATTTTTGCGTCGCCAAATATCGTACGAACGCCGTGAAACTTCCACAGGCTTTTTCAGCAGATTTGCACGTGCACTCAAAAAAGTCAAAATTTTTACACATAGACCCCATCAAACGGGAGAAATTGGCCGGGATTGCTCTCATGTGCGTTACGGGGCATCGTTTCTCTCGCGCCGAATTCCATCGAGCTGGGAAATCGCTCATTTTTGCGTCGCCAAATATCGTACGAACGCCGTGAAACTTCCACAGGCTTTTCCAGCAGATTTGCACCTGCACTCAAAAAAGTCAAAATTTTTACACATAGACCCCATCAAACGGGAGAAATTGGCCCGGATTGCTCTCATGTGCGTTACGGGGCATCGTTTCTCTCGCTCCGAATTCCATCGAGCTTGGAAATCGCTCATTTTTGCGTCGCCAAATATCGTACGAACGCCGTGAAACTTCCACAGGCTTTTCCAGCAGATTTGCACCTGCACTCAAAAAAGTCAAAATTTTTACACATAGACCCCATCAAACGGGAGAAATTGGCCCGGATTGCTCTCATGTGCGTTACGGGGCATCGTTTCTCTCGCGCCGAATTCTCTCGAGCTGGGAAATCGCTCATTTTTGCGTCGCCAAATATCGTACGAACGCCGTGAAACTTCCACAGGCTTTTTCAGCAGATTTGCACCTGCACTCAAAAAAGTCAAAATTTGTACACATAGACCCCATCAAACGGGAGAAATTGGCCCGGATTGCTCTCATGTGCGTTACGGGGCATCGTTTCTCTCGCTCCGAATTCCATCGAGCTTGGAAATCGCTCATTTTTGCGTCGCCAAATATCGTACGAACGCCGTGAAACTTCCACAGGCTTTTCCAGCAGATTTGCACCTGCACTCAAAAAAGTCAAAATTTTTACACATAGACCCCATCAAACGGGAGAAATTGGCCCGGATTGCTCTCATGTGCGTTACGGGGCATCGTTTCTGTCGCGCCGAATTCCATCGAGCTGGGAAATCGCTCATTTTTGCGTCGCCAAATATCGTACGAACGCCGTGAAACTTCCACAGGCTTTTCCAGCAGATTGGCACGTGCACTCAAAAAAGTCAAAATTTGTACACATAGACCCCATCAAACGGGAGAAATTGGCCGGGATTGCTCTCATGTGCGTTACGGGGCATCGTTTCTCTCGCTCCGAATTCCATCGAGCTGGGAAATCGCTCATTTTTGCGTCGCCAAATATCGTACGAACGCCGTGAAACTTCCACAGGCTTTTTCAGCAGATTTGCACCTGCACTCAAAAAAGTCAAAATTTTTACACATAGACCCCATCAAACGGGAGAAATTGGCCCGGATTGCTCTCATGTGCGTTACGGGGCATCGTTTCTCTCGCGCCGAATTCCATCGAGCTGGGAAATCGCTCATTTTTGCGTCGCCAAATATCGTACGAACGCCGTGAAACTTCCACAGGCTTTTTCAGCAGATTTGCACGTGCACTCAAAAAAGTCAAAATTTGTACACATAGACCCCATCAAACGGGAGAAATTGGCCCGGATTGCTCTCATGTGCGTTACGGGGCATCGTTTCTCTCGCGCCGAATTCTCTCGAGCTGGGAAATCGCTCATTTTTGCGTCGCCAAATATCGTACGAACGCCGTGAAACTTCCACAGGCTTTTTCAGCAGATTTGCACGTGCACTCAAAAAAGTCAAAATTTGTACACATAGACCCCATCAAACGGGAGAAATTGGCCGGGATTGCTCTCATGTGCGTTACGGGGCATCGTTTCTCTCGCTCCGAATTCCATCGAGCTGGGAAATCGCTCATTTTTGCGTCGCCAAATATCGTACGAACGCCGTGAAACTTCCACAGGCTTTTTCAGCAGATTTGCACGTGCACTCAAAAAAGTCAAAATTTTTACACATAGACCCCATCAAACGGGAGAAATTGGCCGGGATTGCTCTCATGTGCGTTACGGGGCATCGTTTCTCTCGCGCCGAATTCCATCGAGCTGGGAAATCGCTCATTTTTGCGTCGCCAAATATCGTACGAACGCCGTGAAACTTCCACAGGCTTTTCCAGCAGATTTGCACCTGCACTCAAAAAAGTCAAAATTTTTACACATAGACCCCATCAAACGGGAGAAATTGGCCCGGATTGCTCTCATGTGCGTTACGGGGCATCGTTTCTCTCGCTCCGAATTCCATCGAGCTTGGAAATCGCTCATTTTTGCGTCGCCAAATATCGTACGAACGCCGTGAAACTTCCACAGGCTTTTCCAGCAGATTTGCACCTGCACTCAAAAAAGTCAAAATTTTTACACATAGACCCCATCAAACGGGAGAAATTGGCCCGGATTGCTCTCATGTGCGTTACGGGGCATCGTTTCTCTCGCGCCGAATTCTCTCGAGCTGGGAAATCGCTCATTTTTGCGTCGCCAAATATCGTACGAACGCCGTGAAACTTCCACAGGCTTTTTCAGCAGATTTGCACCTGCACTCAAAAAAGTCAAAATTTGTACACATAGACCCCATCAAACGGGAGAAATTGGCCGGGATTGCTCTCATGTGCGTTACGGGGCATCGTTTCTCTCGCTCCGAATTCCATCGAGCTGGGAAATCGCTCATTTTTGCGTCGCCAAATATCGTACGAACGCCGTGAAACTTCCACAGGCTTTTTCAGCAGATTTGCACGTGCACTCAAAAAAGTCAAAATTTGTACACATAGACCCCATCAAACGGGAGAAATTGGCCGGGATTGCTCTCATGTGCGTTACGGGGCATCGTTTCTCTCGCGCCGAATTCCATCGAGCTGGGAAATCGCTCATTTTTGCGTCGCCAAATATCGTACGAACGCCGTGAAACTTCCACAGGCTTTTCCAGCAGATTTGCACGTGCACTCAAAAAAGTCAAAATTTTTACACATAGACCCCATCAAACGGGAGAAATTGGCCCGGATTGCTCTCATGTGCGTTACGGGGCATCGTTTCTCTCGCGCCGAATTCTCTCGAGCTGGGAAATCGCTCATTTTTGCGTCGCCAAATATCGTACGAACGCCGTGAAACTTCCACAGGCTTTTCCAGCAGATTTGCACGTGCACTCAAAAAAGTCAAAATTTTTACACATAGACCCCATCAAACGGGAGAAATTGGCCGGGATTGCTCTCATGTGCGTTACGGGGCATCGTTTCTCTCGCTCCGAATTCCATCGAGCTGGGAAATCGCTCATTTTTGCGTCGCCAAATATCGTACGAACGCCGTGAAACTTCCACAGGCTTTTTCAGCAGATTTGCACGTGCACTCAAAAAAGTCAAAATTTTTACACATAGACCCCATCAAACGGGAGAAATTGGCCGGGATTGCTCTCATGTGCGTTACGGGGCATCGTTTCTCTCGCGCCGAATTCCATCGAGCTGGGAAATCGCTCATTTTTGCGTCGCCAAATATCGTACGAACGCCGTGAAACTTCCACAGGCTTTTCCAGCAGATTGGCACGTGCACTCAAAAAAGTCAAAATTTGTACACATAGACCCCATCAAACGGGAGAAATTGGCCGGGATTGCTCTCATGTGCGTTACGGGGCATCGTTTCTCTCGCTCCGAATTCCATCGAGCTGGGAAATCGCTCATTTTTGCGTCGCCAAATATCGTACGAACGCCGTGAAACTTCCACAGGCTTTTCCAGCAGATTTGCACCTGCACTCAAAAAAGTCAAAATTTTTACACATAGACCCCATCAAACGGGAGAAATTGGCCCGGATTGCTCTCATGTGCGTTACGGGGCATCGTTTCTCTCGCGCCGAATTCTCTCGAGCTGGGAAATCGCTCATTTTTGCGTCGCCAAATATCGTACGAACGCCGTGAAACTTCCACAGGCTTTTTCAGCAGATTTGCACCTGCACTCAAAAAAGTCAAAATTTTTACACATAGACCCCATCAAACGGGAGAAATTGGCCCGGATTGCTCTCATGTGCGTTACGGGGCATCGTTTCTCTCGCGCCGAATTCCATCGAGCTGGGAAATCGCTCATTTTTGCGTCGCCAAATATCGTACGAACGCCGTGAAACTTCCACAGGCTTTTTCAGCAGATTTGCACGTGCACTCAAAAAAGTCAAAATTTGTACACATAGACCCCATCAAACGGGAGAAATTGGCCCGGATTGCTCTCATGTGCGTTACGGGGCATCGTTTCTCTCGCGCCGAATTCTCTCGAGCTGGGAAATCGCTCATTTTTGCGTCGCCAAATATCGTACGAACGCCGTGAAACTTCCACAGGCTTTTTCAGCAGATTTGCACCTGCACTCAAAAAAGTCAAAATTTGTACACATAGACCCCATCAAACGGGAGAAATTGGCCGGGATTGCTCTCATGTGCGTTACGGGGCATCGTTTCTCTCGCGCCGAATTCCATCGAGCTGGGAAATCGCTCATTTTTGCGTCGCCAAATATCGTACGAACGCCGTGAAACTTCCACAGGCTTTTCCAGCAGATTTGCACGTGCACTCAAAAAAGTCAAAATTTTTACACATAGACCCCATCAAACGGGAGAAATTGGCCCGGATTGCTCTCATGTGCGTTACGGGGCATCGTTTCTCTCGCGCCGAATTCTCTCGAGCTGGGAAATCGCTCATTTTTGCGTCGCCAAATATCGTACGAACGCCGTGAAACTTCCACAGGCTTTTTCAGCAGATTTGCACCTGCACTCAAAAAAGTCAAAATTTTTACACATAGACCCCATCAAACGGGAGAAATTGGCCCGGATTGCTCTCATGTGCGTTACGGGGCATCGTTTCTCTCGCTCCGAATTCCATCGAGCTTGGAAATCGCTCATTTTTGCGTCGCCAAATATCGTACGAACGCCGTGAAACTTCCACAGGCTTTTCCAGCAGATTTGCACCTGCACTCAAAAAAGTCAAAATTTTTACACATAGACCCCATCAAACGGGAGAAATTGGCCCGGATTGCTCTCATGTGCGTTACGGGGCATCGTTTCTGTCGCGCCGAATTCCATCGAGCTGGGAAATCGCTCATTTTTGCGTCGCCAAATATCGTACGAACGCCGTGAAACTTCCACAGGCTTTTCCAGCAGATTGGCACGTGCACTCAAAAAAGTCAAAATTTGTACACATAGACCCCATCAAACGGGAGAAATTGGCCGGGATTGCTCTCATGTGCGTTACGGGGCATCGTTTCTCTCGCTCCGAATTCCATCGAGCTGGGAAATCGCTCATTTTTGCGTCGCCAAATATCGTACGAACGCCGTGAAACTTCCACAGGCTTTTTCAGCAGATTTGCACGTGCACTCAAAAAAGTCAAAATTTGTACACATAGACCCCATCAAACGGGAGAAATTGGCCGGGATTGCTCTCATGTGCGTTACGGGGCATCGTTTCTCTCGCGCCGAATTCCATCGAGCTGGGAAATCGCTCATTTTTGCGTCGCCAAATATCGTACGAACGCCGTGAAACTTCCACAGGCTTTTTCAGCAGATTTGCACGTGCACTCAAAAAAGTCAAAATTTTTACACATAGACCCCATCAAACGGGAGAAATTGGCCCGGATTGCTCTCATGTGCGTTACGGGGCATCGTTTCTCTCGCTCCGAATTCCATCGAGCTTGGAAATCGCTCATTTTTGCGTCGCCAAATATCGTACGAACGCCGTGAAACT
>NW_027620620.1:0-7500 GCF_964198595.1 Lampetra fluviatilis | reverse complement strand
TTTGTGAATGACTTAGCTCTCCTGCTTTCTCGAGAACGTGCTTTTTTCGTCGGATGAAACTTCCACAGGCTTTTCCAGCAGATTTGCACCTGCACTCAAAAAAGTCAAAATTTTTACACATAGACCCCATCAAACGGGAGAAATTGGCCCGGATTGCTCTCATGTGCGTTACGGGGCATCGTTTCTCTCGCGCCGAATTCTCTCGAGCTGGGAAATCGCTCATTTTTGCGTCGCCAAATATCGTACGAACGCCGTGAAACTTCCACAGGCTTTTTCAGCAGATTTGCACGTGCACTCAAAAAAGTCAAAATTTTTACACATAGACCCCATCAAACGGGAGAAATTGGCCCGGATTGCTCTCATGTGCGTTACGGGGCATCGTTTCTCTCGCGCCGAATTCCATCGAGCTGGGAAATCGCTCATTTTTGCGTCGCCAAATATCGTACGAACGCCGTGAAACTTCCACAGGCTTTTTCAGCAGATTTGCACCTGCACTCAAAAAAGTCAAAATTTTTACACATAGACCCCATCAAACGGGAGAAATTGGCCCGGATTGCTCTCATGTGCGTTACGGGGCATCGTTTCTCTCGCGCCGAATTCTCTCGAGCTGGGAAATCGCTCATTTTTGCGTCGCCAAATATCGTACGAACGCCGTGAAACTTCCACAGGCTTTTTCAGCAGATTTGCACGTGCACTCAAAAAAGTCAAAATTTTTACACATAGACCCCATCAAACGGGAGAAATTGGCCCGGATTGCTCTCATGTGCGTTACGGGGCATCGTTTCTGTCGCGCCGAATTCCATCGAGCTGGGAAATCGCTCATTTTTGCGTCGCCAAATATCGTACGAACGCCGTGAAACTTCCACAGGCTTTTTCAGCAGATTTGCACGTGCACTCAAAAAAGTCAAAATTTGTACACATAGACCCCATCAAACGGGAGAAATTGGCCCGGATTGCTCTCATGTGCGTTACGGGGCATCGTTTCTCTCGCGCCGAATTCTCTCGAGCTGGGAAATCGCTCATTTTTGCGTCGCCAAATATCGTACGAACGCCGTGAAACTTCCACAGGCTTTTTCAGCAGATTTGCACGTGCACTCAAAAAAGTCAAAATTTTTACACATAGACCCCATCAAACGGGAGAAATTGGCCCGGATTGCTCTCATGTGCGTTACGGGGCATCGTTTCTGTCGCGCCGAATTCCATCGAGCTGGGAAATCGCTCATTTTTGCGTCGCCAAATATCGTACGAACGCCGTGAAACTTCCACAGGCTTTTCCAGCAGATTTGCACGTGCACTCAAAAAAGTCAAAATTTTTACACATAGACCCCATCAAACGGGAGAAATTGGCCGGGATTGCTCTCATGTGCGTTACGGGGCATCGTTTCTCTCGCGCCGAATTCCATCGAGCTGGGAAATCGCTCATTTTTGCGTCGCCAAATATCGTACGAACGCCGTGAAACTTCCACAGGCTTTTTCAGCAGATTTGCACGTGCACTCAAAAAAGTCAAAATTTGTACACATAGACCCCATCAAACGGGAGAAATTGGCCCGGATTGCTCTCATGTGCGTTACGGGGCATCGTTTCTCTCGCGCCGAATTCTCTCGAGCTGGGAAATCGCTCATTTTTGCGTCGCCAAATATCGTACGAACGCCGTGAAACTTCCACAGGCTTTTTCAGCAGATTTGCACGTGCACTCAAAAAAGTCAAAATTTTTACACATAGACCCCATCAAACGGGAGAAATTGGCCCGGATTGCTCTCATGTGCGTTACGGGGCATCGTTTCTGTCGCGCCGAATTCCATCGAGCTGGGAAATCGCTCATTTTTGCGTCGCCAAATATCGTACGAACGCCGTGAAACTTCCACAGGCTTTTCCAGCAGATTTGCACGTGCACTCAAAAAAGTCAAAATTTTTACACATAGACCCCATCAAACGGGAGAAATTGGCCGGGATTGCTCTCATGTGCGTTACGGGGCATCGTTTCTCTCGCTCCGAATTCCATCGAGCTGGGAAATCGCTCATTTTTGCGTCGCCAAATATCGTACGAACGCCGTGAAACTTCCACAGGCTTTTTCAGCAGATTTGCACGTGCACTCAAAAAAGTCAAAATTTTTACACATAGACCCCATCAAACGGGAGAAATTGGCCGGGATTGCTCTCATGTGCGTTACGGGGCATCGTTTCTCTCGCGCCGAATTCCATCGAGCTGGGAAATCGCTCATTTTTGCGTCGCCAAATATCGTACGAACGCCGTGAAACTTCCACAGGCTTTTCCAGCAGATTGGCACGTGCACTCAAAAAAGTCAAAATTTGTACACATAGACCCCATCAAACGGGAGAAATTGGCCGGGATTGCTCTCATGTGCGTTACGGGGCATCGTTTCTCTCGCTCCGAATTCCATCGAGCTGGGAAATCGCTCATTTTTGCGTCGCCAAATATCGTACGAACGCCGTGAAACTTCCACAGGCTTTTCCAGCAGATTTGCACCTGCACTCAAAAAAGTCAAAATTTTTACACATAGACCCCATCAAACGGGAGAAATTGGCCCGGATTGCTCTCATGTGCGTTACGGGGCATCGTTTCTCTCGCGCCGAATTCTCTCGAGCTGGGAAATCGCTCATTTTTGCGTCGCCAAATATCGTACGAACGCCGTGAAACTTCCACAGGCTTTTTCAGCAGATTTGCACCTGCACTCAAAAAAGTCAAAATTTTTACACATAGACCCCATCAAACGGGAGAAATTGGCCCGGATTGCTCTCATGTGCGTTACGGGGCATCGTTTCTCTCGCGCCGAATTCCATCGAGCTGGGAAATCGCTCATTTTTGCGTCGCCAAATATCGTACGAACGCCGTGAAACTTCCACAGGCTTTTTCAGCAGATTTGCACGTGCACTCAAAAAAGTCAAAATTTGTACACATAGACCCCATCAAACGGGAGAAATTGGCCCGGATTGCTCTCATGTGCGTTACGGGGCATCGTTTCTCTCGCGCCGAATTCTCTCGAGCTGGGAAATCGCTCATTTTTGCGTCGCCAAATATCGTACGAACGCCGTGAAACTTCCACAGGCTTTTTCAGCAGATTTGCACCTGCACTCAAAAAAGTCAAAATTTTTACACATAGACCCCATCAAACGGGAGAAATTGGCCCGGATTGCTCTCATGTGCGTTACGGGGCATCGTTTCTGTCGCGCCGAATTCCATCGAGCTGGGAAATCGCTCATTTTTGCGTCGCCAAATATCGTACGAACGCCGTGAAACTTCCACAGGCTTTTCCAGCAGATTTGCACGTGCACTCAAAAAAGTCAAAATTTTTACACATAGACCCCATCAAACGGGAGAAATTGGCCCGGATTGCTCTCATGTGCGTTACGGGGCATCGTTTCTCTCGCGCCGAATTCTCTCGAGCTGGGAAATCGCTCATTTTTGCGTCGCCAAATTATCGTACGAACGCCGTGAAACTTCCACAGGCTTTTTCAGCAGATTTGCACGTGCACTCAAAAAAGTCAAAATTTTTACACATAGACCCCATCAAACGGGAGAAATTGGCCGGGATTGCTCTCATGTGCGTTACGGGGCATCGTTTCTCTCGCTCCGAATTCCATCGAGCTGGAAATCGCTCATTTTTGCGTCGCCAAATATCGTACGAACGCCGTGAAACTTCCACAGGCTTTTTCAGCAGATTTGCACGTGCACTCAAAAAAGTCAAAATTTTTACACATAGACCCCATCAAACGGGAGAAATTGGCCGGGATTGCTCTCATGTGCGTTACGGGGCATCGTTTCTCTCGCGCCGAATTCCATCGAGCTGGGAAATCGCTCATTTTTGCGTCGCCAAATATCGTACGAACGCCGTGAAACTTCCACAGGCTTTTCCAGCAGATTGGCACGTGCACTCAAAAAAGTCAAAATTTGTACACATAGACCCCATCAAACGGGAGAAATTGGCCGGGATTGCTCTCATGTGCGTTACGGGGCATCGTTTCTCTCGCTCCGAATTCCATCGAGCTGGGAAATCGCTCATTTTTGCGTCGCCAAATATCGTACGAACGCCGTGAAACTTCCACAGGCTTTTCCAGCAGATTTGCACCTGCACTCAAAAAAGTCAAAATTTTTACACATAGACCCCATCAAACGGGAGAAATTGGCCCGGATTGCTCTCATGTGCGTTACGGGGGCATCGTTTCTCTCGCGCCGAATTCTCTCGAGCTGGGAAATCGCTCATTTTTGCGTCGCCAAATATCGTACGAACGCCGTGAAACTTCCACAGGCTTTTTCAGCAGATTTGCACCTGCACTCAAAAAAAGTCAAAATTTTTACACATAGACCCCATCAAACGGGAGAAATTGGCCCGGATTGCTCTCATGTGCGTTACGGGGCATCGTTTCTCTCGCGCCGAATTCCATCGAGCTGGGAAATCGCTCATTTTTGCGTCGCCAAATATCGTACGAACGCCGTGAAACTTCCACAGGCTTTTTCAGCAGATTTGCACGTGCACTCAAAAAAGTCAAAATTTTTACACATAGACCCCATCAAACGGGGAGAAATTGGCCCGGATTGCTCTCATGTGCGTTACGGGGCATCGTTTCTCTCGCGCCGAATTCTCTCGAGCTGGGAAATCGCTCATTTTTGCGTCGCCAAATATCGTACGAACGCCGTGAAACTTCCACAGGCTTTTTCAGCAGATTTGCACGTGCACTCAAAAAAGTCAAAATTTGTACACATAGACCCCATCAAACGGGAGAAATTGGCCGGGATTGCTCTCATGTGCGTTACGGGGCATCGTTTCTCTCGCTCCGAATTCCATCGAGCTGGGAAATCGCTCATTTTTGCGTCGCCAAATATCGTACGAACGCCGTGAAACTTCCACAGGCTTTTTCAGCAGATTTGCACGTGCACTCAAAAAAGTCAAAATTTTTACACATAGACCCCATCAAACGGGAGAAATTGGCCGGGATTGCTCTCATGTGCGTTACGGGGCATCGTTTCTCTCGCGCCGAATTCCATCGAGCTGGGAAATCGCTCATTTTTGCGTCGCCAAATATCGTACGAACGCCGTGAAACTTCCACAGGCTTTTCCAGCAGATTTGCACGTGCACTCAAAAAAGTCAAAATTTTTACACATAGACCCCATCAAACGGGAGAAATTGGCCCGGATTGCTCTCATGTGCGTTACGGGGCATCGTTTCTCTCGCGCCGAATTCTCTCGAGCTGGGAAATCGCTCATTTTTGCGTCGCCAAATATCGTACGAACGCCGTGAAACTTCCACAGGCTTTTTCAGCAGATTTGCACCTGCACTCCAAAAAGTCAAAATTTTTACACATAGACCCCATCAAACGGGAGAAATTGGCCCGGATTGCTCTCATGTGCGTTACGGGGCATCGTTTCTCTCGCTCCGAATTCCATCGAGCTTGGAAATCGCTCATTTTTGCGTCGCCAAATATCGTACGAACGCCGTGAAACTTCCACAGGCTTTTCCAGCAGATTTGCACCTGCACTCAAAAAAGTCAAAATTTTTACACATAGACCCCATCAAACGGGAGAAATTGGCCCGGATTGCTCTCATGTGCGTTACGGGGCATCGTTTCTGTCGCGCCGAATTCCATCGAGCTGGGAAATCGCTCATTTTTGCGTCGCCAAATATCGTACGAACGCCGTGAAACTTCCACAGGCTTTTCCAGCAGATTGGCACGTGCACTCAAAAAAGTCAAAATTTGTACACATAGACCCCATCAAACGGGAGAAATTGGCCGGGATTGCTCTCATGTGCGTTACGGGGCATCGTTTCTCTCGCTCCGAATTCCATCGAGCTGGGAAATCGCTCATTTTTGCGTCGCCAAATATCGTACGAACGCCGTGAAACTTCCACAGGCTTTTTCAGCAGATTTGCACGTGCACTCAAAAAAGTCAAAATTTGTACACATAGACCCCATCAAACGGGAGAAAATTGGCCCGGATTGCTCTCATGTGCGTTACGGGGCATCGTTTCTCTCGCGCCGAATTCCATCGAGCTGGGAAATCGCTCATTTTTGCGTCGCCAAATATCGTACGAACGCCGTGAAACTTCCACAGGCTTTTCCAGCAGATTTGCACCTGCACTCAAAAAAGTCAAAATTTTTACACATAGACCCCATCAAACGGGAGAAATTGGCCCGGATTGCTCTCATGTGCGTTACGGGGCATCGTTTCTCTCGCGCCGAATTCTCTCGAGCTGGGAAATCGCTCATTTTTGCGTCGCCAAATATCGTACGAACGCCGTGAAACTTCCACAGGCTTTTTCAGCAGATTTGCACCTGCACTCAAAAAAGTCAAAATTTTTACACATAGACCCCATCAAACGGGAGAAATTGGCCCGGATTGCTCTCATGTGCGTTACGGGGCATCGTTTCTCTCGCGCCGAATTCATCGAGCTGGGAAATCGCTCATTTTTGCGTCGCCAAATATCGTACGAACGCCGTGAAACTTCCACAGGCTTTTTCAGCAGATTTGCACGTGCACTCAAAAAAGTCAAAATTTTTACACATAGACCCCATCAAACGGGAGAAATTGGCCGGGATTGCTCTCATGTGCGTTACGGGGCATCGTTTCTCTCGCTCCGAATTCCATCGAGCTGGGAAATCGCTCATTTTGCGTCGCCAAATATCGTACGAACGCCGTGAAACTTCCACAGGCTTTTTCAGCAGATTTGCACGTGCACTCAAAAAAGTCAAAATTTTTACACATAGACCCCATCAAACGGGAGAAATTGGCCGGGATTGCTCTCATGTGCGTTACGGGGCATCGTTTCTCTCGCGCCGAATTCCATCGAGCTGGGAAATCGCTCATTTTTGCGTCGCCAAATATCGTACGAACGCCGTGAAACTTCCACAGGCTTTTCCAGCAGATTGGCACGTGCACTCAAAAAAGTCAAAATTTGTACACATAGACCCCATCAAACGGGAGAAATTGGCCGGGATTGCTCTCATGTGCGTTACGGGGCATCGTTTCTCTCGCTCCGAATTCCATCGAGCTGGGAAATCGCTCATTTTTGCGTCGCCAAATATCGTACGAACGCCGTGAAACTTCCACAGGCTTTTCCAGCAGATTTGCACCTGCACTCAAAAAAGTCAAAATTTTTACACATAGACCCCATCAAACGGGAGAAATTGGCCCGGATTGCTCTCATGTGCGTTACGGGGCATCGTTTCTCTCGCGCCGAATTCTCTCGAGCTGGGAAATCGCTCATTTTTGCGTCGCCAAATATCGTACGAACGCCGTGAAACTTCCACAGGCTTTTTCAGCAGATTTGCACCTGCACTCAAAAAAGTCAAAATTTTTTACACATAGACCCCATCAAACGGGAGAAATTGGCCCGGATTGCTCTCATGTGCGTTACGGGGCATCGTTTCTCTCGCGCCGAATTCCATCGAGCTGGGAAATCGCTCATTTTTGCGTCGCCAAATATCGTACGAACGCCGTGAAACTTCCACAGGCTTTTTCAGCAGATTTGCACGTGCACTC